>NC_045612.1:67548162-67851193 GCF_009762305.2 Zalophus californianus
TATATATATATACATACACCACATCTTCTTTATCCATTCATCAATTGATGGACACATTTGGGCTCTTTCTATAATTTGGCTATTGGTGATAATGCTGCTATAAAGATCTGGGTGCATGCACCCCTTTGAATCAGTATTTTGATTGTTTCCCTCACTGTGCAGAAGCTTTGTATTTTGATGAAGTTCAGGTAGTTTAATTTGCTTTTGTTTCCCTTACATCTAAAGAGGTGTCTAGTAAGAGGTTGCCTTGGCTGAACAACACTTGTATTGAGGTATTCTAGAAAAAGAAGAGAGAGAAAGGGAAAGAAATCTTATTTGAAGAAATAATCGCTAAAAATTTCCTTAACCTAGGTATGGAAACAGACATCCAGATCCAGCAACTACAGAGAACTCCATATCAGATGAGCTCAAAGATAGTCATTCCAAGACACATTAGCATTCAAATGTCCTAAGTTAGAGATAAAGAGAGAATCTTTAAAGCAACATGAGAAAAAACCCCCAAATGATTATATACAAGGGATACACCATATGGATATCAGCAGATTCCTCAGCAGAAACTTTTTACACCAAAAGGGAGTGGCATGACTTTTTCAAAGTACTAAAAAGAAAAAAAAACATTAAACCAAGAATAATTTACCCAACAAGATTATCATTCAGATTTGAAGGAGAGATAAAGAGTTTCCCAGACAAGCAAAAGCTAAAGGAGTTCTTTGCCAGTAAACTAGTCCTACAAAAAATATTAAAGGAATTTGTTAACCTGAAATAAATGATACTAATTAATCACAAGAAAACATACAAAAGTAAAAATATTATTGGAAAAAATAAAGTAAAGGTAGTGGAATAATTACTTATAAATTTACTAAAAAGTTTAAAATACAAAAGAGGTAAAGTTAACTGGAACTACAAAAATTAGTTAAGGAATACATAAAATGAAAACATGTAAAATGTGACATAAAAACAAAATGATGAGGGGTAAAAATGTAAAGTTTTGGAATATGTTAATATTTAAGTTGTTATCAACTTAAAATAGATTATTATATGCATAGGATGAAAAATGTGAACCTCATGATAATCACAAACCAAAAACTTATCATAAATATATAAAAGAAAAAAAGAAAGGAATCTAAACATAACACTAAAAAAACTTACCAAACCACAATGGAAGAGAACATCAGAAGAAAGGCACAGAGAGGAAGTACAAAAACAGTCAAAAACCAATTAACAAAATGGCAACAAGTAAATACCTATGAATAATTACCTTGAATATCAGTGAACCAAATTCTCCCATCAAAAAACATGGAATTGTTGAATAGATTAGAAAACAAGACATATATACAAACTTTCTGCTTGATACTCACTTCAGAAATAAGGAAATGCACAGACTGAAAGTGAAAGGATGAGAAAATATACTCCATGCAAATGGAAATGAAAAGAAAACTGCTGTACCTATAGCATATCAGACAAAATAGACTTTAAAACAAGGACTGTAATAAAAGACAAATGAAGACACTACTTAATGATAAAAGAGTCAATCCAGCAAGAAGATATTACATTTATAAATATACATGCACACAACCTAGAAGCACCAAAATGTATAGTACAAATATTAACAGACATAAAGGGAGAAATTAACAATACAATAATAGTATAGGATTTTAACATCACACTTAAATCAATAGATAGATCATCCAGATTGAAAATCAATAAGGAAACATTAGCACTAAATGACACATTAAACCAGATGGAGGTAACAGAACATTATATAAAAAAGCAGCAGAATACACACTCTTCTCAAGAGCACACAGAACTTTCTCCAGGATAGATCACATGTAAAACGAAAAACCAAGTCTCATTAAATTAAAAAGATTGAAACCATATTGAGCATGTTTTCTGACCACATAGGTATGAAGTTAGATTTAGTTACAAAAAACAAAACAAAACAACAACAAAAACAAAACTGGAAGAACTACAAATACATGGAAATTAAACAACGTGTTACTGAACAATACCGGCTAATAGAATAAATCAATGGAGAAACAAAAAAATACCTAGAGGCAAATGAAAATTAGAAATGCAACACACAAAAGTCTATGGGATGAAGCAACAGTGGTTCTAAAAAGGAAGTTCATAGTATTACAGGACTACCTCCATACACAAGAGAAATTTTAAATGAAAAATTTAATTTTACAACTTAAGGAATTAGAAAAAGTAAGACAAATGAAGCACAAAGTTAGTAAAATGGAGTAAATAATAACAGAGCAGAAATAAATGAATTAGAAAATATAAGACAAATAGAAAAGATCAATGAAACCAAGAGCGTTGAAAAGATAAACAATATTGACAAACCTTTGGCTAGATTCAAAAAAAAAACAAGTGTGAGAAGACTTAAACTAAATCAGAATTAGAAGGGGAGAAGTTACAACTCATATGAAAGAAATACAAAAGATCGTAAGAGACTAAAATGAATAATTACACACCAACAAATTGGACGACACAAAAGAAGTGGATAAATGTATAGAGGCATACAATCTTCTAAGACTCAATCAAGAGGAAATAGGAAATCTGGCAAAAGAAAATTCAGCGGCTGAGGCGGAGCAAGATGGTGGAGGAGTAAGAGACCTGGATTTCGTCCGTCCCAGGAATTCAGCTGGATAGGGATCAAACAATTCTGAACACCTACAAACTTAACAGGAGATCGAAGAAAAGAATAGCAACAACTCTGAACATAAAACGACCACTTTCTGGAAGGTAGGACATGCAGAGAAGTGAATCCAAGGCAATACCTGGGAAGATAGATGGCGGGGGAGGGAGCCTCCCTCAGCCACTACTGGCAAGTGATAGAGCCAAGGAGCACAAAATCAGAACTTTTGGAAGTCGGCTTTGCTGAGGGACGTCGCTCCAGTGGCTAAGCGGGTGGTGGAACCCTGTCTGGGACAGTGTCGTTTCAGGACCCTCTGGGTCACAGAAAGAATTGGGGTGCCTGAATGTGGCAGAGCTCCCAGGTATCGGAGCAGGGAAGCCGGCTGCAGCAACAGAGACAAGGAGTGGGCTCTCAGCTCGGGGTTGCCATAAACTGTGATCCACAGCACAGTCAGGCCACTGCACTTCCAGCAGGGACCCAACAAGCGGCAGATCCAGGGAGACTCCGCTTCCTCCCCTAGGAGGAGCAATGCGGGAGCACACTGCAGGGATCTGCTGGGTTTGGAGACTCCACACGGGTCGGGTGCCAGAGATAGAAATGCTTGGTCACAAGCCGGGTGAGCACGGAGTGCCAGAGACCGAGGAGACGGGAGTGATTGACTGCTTTTCTCTAGGGGCTCACTGAATAGCGGGGCCCCGAGTTCTTGGCTTCTCTGGGGCAGAGATTGGGAGGCGGCCATTTTCACGCTTGTCCTCCAAACCTGTACAGAAAGCTTGCAGGGAACAAAAGCTCCCCAGAGCAAACCTGAGCAGATTACTTAGCCCAGAACAGGCAAGGGTGGCGCAATTCCGCCTCCAACAAAGACATTTGGGAACCACGGCAACAGGCCCCTCCCCCAGAAGATCAGCAAGAACAGCCAGCCAAGACCAAGTTTACCGATCAATGAGAATGGCAGAACTCCAGCGCTAGGGGAATACAGCACATAAAATTCATGGCTTTTTTTTACCATGATTCTTTAGTCTTTCAAAGTTAATTTTTTTAACTGTCTTTTTTTTCTTTTTCCCTCTTTCGACCAACATCTTATCAATCCCTTTTTAAAAAAATATTTTTTATTTTTCATTTTTAGAGTCATAGTCTATCCCTTCATATTCGTTATCTTATTTTTGGTATATATATAAATGTGTGTGTGTATATATATATATATATATATATATATATATATATATATATTGTTCTATCTTTAAAATTTTGAGATACAGTTTCTTCTAACAGATCAAAATATACCCTAAATCTCCAGTGTATGGCTTTGTTCTAGTCTCCTGCCTGATCACATTCTCTCCCCCTTTTTTTTAAATCCTCTTCTTTCTTTTTTCAACCAACTTCTTATCTTATCAATTCCTTTTATAAAATCTTTTATAATTTTCGTCTTTACAGTCATAAAACATCCCTTCATCATATTAACCCTTATTTTTGTACATATATAAGTTTTTCTTTTTTTAAAATTTTGGGAGGCACTTTCTTCTAACAGACCAAAATATGCCCAAAATCTAGTGTGTAGCACTGATCTATGCACCAGCCTGATCATATCTGATCATATTTGATCATATTCTGTTTTTTTGTTTTGTTTTGTTTTTGTTTGTTTTTATCTTTTTCTTCTTTTTCCTTTTTCTTTTTTCTTTCGTTCCCTTTCTTTTCCCCCGGTTTCAGGTCTTTTCTGATTTGTTTAGTGCATATTTTCTGGGGATATTATTACCTTGTTAGCATTTTGTTCTCTCATTCATTTATTCTACTCTGGACAAAATGACAAGATGGAAAAAATCACCTCAACAAAAAGAACAAGATGCAGTACTGACTGCCAGCGACCTAATTGATATGGACATTAATAAGATGTCAGAACTAGAGTACAGAATGATGAGTTTAAAGATACTAGCTGGGCTTGAAAAAAGCATGGAAGTTATTAGAGAAACACTTTCTGGAGAAATGAACTAAAATCTAACCAAGTCGAAATCAAAAGGCTATTAATGAAGTGCAATAAAAAATGGAGGCTCTAACTGCTAGGATAAATGAGGCAGAAGAGAGAAATAGTGATATAGAAGACCAAATGATGGAAAATAAAGAACCTGAGTAAAAGAGAGATAAACAACTACGGGATCACGAGGGCAGAATTCGAGAGATAAGTGATACCATAAGACGAAACAACATTACAATAATTGGGATCCCTGAAGAAGAAGAAAAAGAGAGATGGGCAGAAGGTATATTGGAACAAATTATAGCAGAGAACTTCCCTAATTTGGGGAAGGAAACAGGCATGAAAATCCAGGAGACACAGAGACCCCCTCTCAAAATCAGTAAAAATAGGTCAATACCCTGACATCAAATAGTAAAATTTACCAGTCTCAGAGACAAAGAGAAAATCAGGAAAGCAGCTTGGGAGAAGAGACATGTAACCTACAATGGTAGAAACATTAGATTGGCAACAGACCTATCCACAGAGACCTGGCAGGCCAGAAAGGACTGGCATGATATATTCAGAGCACTAAATGAGAAAAATATGCAGCCAAGAATACTATATCCAGCTAGGCTATCATTGAAAATAAAAGGAGAGGTAAAAAGCTTCCAGGACAAACAAAAACTAAAGGAATTAGCAAACACGAAAACAGCCCTACAAGAAATATTGAAAGGGGTCCTCTAAGCAAAGAGAGAGCCTAAAAGCAACATAGACCAGAAAGGAACACAGACAATATACAGTAACAGACACCTTACAGGCAATACAATGGCACTAAATTCATACCTTTCAATCATTACCGTGAATGTAAATGGGCTAAATGCCCCAATTAAAAGGCACAGGCTATCAGATTGGATAAAGAAACAAGACACATCAATATGCTGTCTGCAACAGATTCACGTTAGAGTCAAAGACACCTCCAGATTGAAAGTGAGGGGGTGGAAATCCATTTACCATGCTAATGGACACAAAAAGAAAGCTGAGGTAGCAATCCTTATATTCGACAAATTAGATTTTAAACCAAAGACTGTAATAAGAGATGAGGAAGGACACTATATCCTCCGTTAAAGGGTCTATCCAACAAGAAGATCTAACAATTGTAAATATCTATGCCCCTAACATGGGAGCAGCCAATTATATAAGGCAATTAATAACAAAAGCAAAGAAACACATCGACAACAATACAATAATAGTGGGGGACTTTCACACCCCCCTCACCGAAATGGACAGATCATCTAAGCAAAAGATCAACAAGGAAATAAAGACTTTCAATGACACACTGGACCAAATGGACTTCATAGATATATTCAGAACATTCCATCCCAAAGCAACAGAAAACACATTCCTCTCTAGTGCCCATGGAACATTCTCCAGAATACATCACATCCTAGGTCACAAATCAGATCTCAAACGGTACCAAAAGATTAGGATCATTCCCTGCATATTTTCAGACCACAATGCTTTGAAACTAGAACTCAAGCACAAGAGGAAAGTTGGAAAGAACTCAAATACATGGGGGCTAAAGAGCATTCTACTAAAGAATGAATGGGTCAACCAGGAAATTAAAGAAGAATTTAAAAAATTTATGGAAACAAATGAAAATGAAAACACAACTGTTCAAAATCTTTGGGATACAGCAAAGGCAGTCCTGAGAGGAAAGTATATAGCAATACAAGCCTTTCTCAAGAAACAAGAAAGGTCTCAAATACACAACCTAACCCTAAGTCTAACGAAGCTGGAGAAAGAACAGCAAATAAAGCCTAAACCCAGCAGGAGAAGAGAAATAATAAAGATCAGAGCAGAAATCAATGAAATAGAAACCAAAAGAACAGTAGAACAGATCAATGAAACTAGGAGCTGGTTCTTTGAAAGAATTAACAAGATTGATAAACCCCTGGCCAGACTTATCAAAAAAAAAAAAGAGAGAGAGAGAGAGAGAGAGATGATCCAAATCAACAAAATCATGAATGAAAGAGGAGAGATCACAACCAACACCAAAGAAATACAAAAAATTATAAGAACATATTATGAGCAACTCTATGCCAGCAAATTAGATAATCTGGAAGAAATGGATGCATTCCTAGAGATGTATCAACTACCAAAACTGAACCAGGAAGAAATAGAAAACTCGAACAGACCTATAACCACTAGGAAATTGAATCAGTCATCAAAAATCTCCCAACAAACAAAAGCCCAGGTCCAGATGGCTTCCCAGGGGGATTCTACCTAATATTTAAAAAATTAATACCTATTCTTCTGAAACTGTTCCAAAAAATAGAAATGGAAGGAAATCTTCCAAACTCATTTTATGAGGCCACCATTACCTTGATCCCCAAACCAAAGACCCCATTAAAAAGGAGAATTACAGACCAATATCCTTGATGAACATGGATGCAAAAATTCTCACCAAAATACTAGCCAATAGGATCCAACAGTACATTAAAAAAATTATTCACCACGACCAAGTAGGATTTATCCCTGGGCTGCAAGGTTAGTTCAACATCCACAAATCAAACAATGTGATACAATACATTGATAAAAGAAAGAACAAGAACCATATGATCCTCTCAGTAGATGCAGAAAAAGCATTTGATAAAGTACAGCAACTTTCTTGACCAAAACTCTTCAGAGTATAGGAATAGAGGGTACATACCTTAATATCATAAAAGTCATCTATGAAAAACCCACAGCGAATATCATTCTCAATGGGGAAAAACTGAGAGCTTTCCCCCTAAGGTCAGGAACATAGCAGGGTTGTCCACTATCCCCACTGCTATTCAACATAGTATTAGAAGTCCTAGCCACAGCAATCAGACAACAAAAAGAAATAAAAGGCATCCGAATTGGCAAAGAAGAAGTCAAACTCTCACTCTTTGCAGATAATAGGATACTTTATGTGGAAAACCCAAAAGACTCCACCCCAAAACTGCTAGAACTCCTACAGGAATTCAGTAAAGTGGCAGGATATAAAATCAACACACAGAAATCAGTGGCATTCCTATAGACCAACAAGACAGAAGATAGAGAAATTAAGGAGTCGATCCCATTTACAATTGCACCCAAAACCATAAGATACCTAAGAATAAATCTAACCAAAGAGGCAAAAAATCTGTACTGAAAAAACTATAAAATACTCATGAAAGAAATTGAAGAAGACACAAAGAAATGGAAAAACATTCCATGCTCATGGATTGGAAGAACAAATATTGTGAAGATGTCAATGCTACTTAGAGCAATCTACACATTCAATGCAATCCGTATCAAAATACCATCAACTTTTTTCAAAGAAATAGAACAAATAATACTAAAATTTGTTTGGAACCAGAAAAGACCCCAAATAGCCAGAGGAATGTTGAAAAAGAAAAGAAAAGCTGACAGCATCACAATTCCGGACTTCAAGCTCTATTACAAAGCTGTCATCATCAAGACCGTATGGTACTGACACAAAAACAGACACATAGATCAAAGGAACAAAATAGAGAGCCCAGAAATGGACCCTCAGCTCTATGGTCAACTAATCTTCAACAAAGCAGGAAAGAATGTCCAATGGAAAAAAGACAGTCTCTTCAACAAATGGTGTTGGGAAAATTGGACAGCCACATGCAGAAGAATGAAACTGGACCATTTCCTTACACCACACACAAAAATAGACTCAAAATGATTGAAAGACCTAAATGTGAGACAGGAGTCCATCAAAATCCTAAAGGAAAGGGGCGCCTGGGTGGCTCAGTCGTTAAGCGTCTGCCTCTGGCTCAGATCATGATCTTAGAATCCTGGGATCGAGCCCCGCATTGGGCTCCCTGCTCAGCAGGAAGCCTGCTTCTCCCTCTCTCACTCCCCCTGCTTGTGTTCCCTCTCTTGCTATGTCTCTGTCTGTCAAATAAATAAATAAAATCTTTTAAAAAAATCCTAAGGGAGAACACAGGCAGCAACCTCTTCAACCTCAGGCATAGCAACATCTTCCTAGAAACATCACCAAAGGTAAGGGAAGCAAGAGCAAAAATGAACTATTGGGACCTCATCAAGTTAAAAAGCTTTTTTACAGCAAAAGGAAGTCAACAAAACCAAAAGACAACCGAAAGAATGGGAGAAGACATTTGCAAATGACATAGCAGATAAAGGGCTAGTATCCAAAATCTATGAAGAACTTATCAAACTCAACACCCAAAGAATAAATAATCCAATCAAGAAATGGGCAGAAGACATGAACAGACATTTTTCCAAAGAAGACATCCAAATGACCAACAGACACATGAAAAAGTGCTCAAAATCACTGTGCATCAGGGAAATCCAAACCAAACCTCAATGAGATATCATCTCACAGCAGTCAGAATGGCTAAAATTAACAAGTCAAGAAATGACAGATGTTGGTGGGGATGTGGAGAACGGGGAACCCTCCAACACTGTTGGTGGGAATGCAAGCTGGTGTAGCCTCTCTGGAAAACAGTACAGAGGTTTCTCAAAAAGTTGAAAATAGAGCTACCATACAACCCAGCAATTGTGCTACTGGGTATTTACCCCAAAGATACAAATGTAGGGATTCGAAGGGGTATGTGCACCCCAATGTTTATAGCAACAATGTCCACAATAGGCAAACTGTGGAAAGAGCTAAGATGTCCATCAAGAGATGAATGGATAAAGAAGATGTGGTATATATATACACTGGAATATTATGCAGCCATCAAAAGAAATGAAATCTTGCCATTTACAATGATGTGGATGGAACTGGAGGGCGTTATGCTGAGCGAAATAAGTCAATCAGAGAAAGACATATATCATATGACCTCACTGATATGAGGAATTCTTAATCTCAGGAAACAATCTGAGGGTTGTTGGAGTGGTGGGGGTGGGAGGGTTGGGGTGGCTGGGTGATAGACATTGGGGAGGTTATGTGCTATGGTGAGTGCTGTGAATTGTGCAAGACTGTTGAATCACAGATCTGTACCTCTGAAACAAATAATACATTATATGTTAAAAAAAAAAGAAGAAGAAGGTAGCAGGAGGGGAAGAATGAAGGGGGGGAAATCTGAGGGGGAGATGAACCATGAGAGACGATTGGCTCTGAAAAACAAAAAAAACAAACTCAGGGTTCTAGAGGGGAGGGGGTGGGCGGATGGGTTAGCCTGGTGATGGGTACTAAAGAGGGCACGTTCTGCATGGAGCACTGGGTGTTATATGCAAACAATGAATCATGGAACACTACATCAAAAACTAATGATGTGATGTATGGTGATTAACATAACATAATAATAAAAAAAGAAAAAAAAAGAAATCCAGCGGCATGGTTTTCCTATCACAGAAAAATAAAAGATGCCCAACACTTGCCAGAACACACCAGTTTTTTGTCCAGGGTCTTCCTAAAAGTCTGAGGGCCTTTCCACAGCTCTTCTAGCCCATGCTTGCCACCAGGATATGTAAGAAAAAAAGAAGAAGAAGAAATAGGAAATCCGAATAGACACATTTCTAGTAAGGAGATTGAATCAGTAATCTGAAACCTTCCAACAAACAAAAGTCCAGGACCAGATGGCTTCACTGGTAAATTCTATCAAACATTCAAAGATGTTTTAATACCTATCCTCCTCAAACACCTCCAAAATTTGAAAAGGAAGGAACACTTGCAAACTCATTTTATGAGAACAGCATTATCCTGATAACCAAACAAGACAAGGACACCACACACACACCCACAAAAATTGCTGTCCAGTATCCTGATGAATATAGACACAATAATCCTTAACAAAATATTAGCAAATTGAATTCAATAATATATTAAAATGATCAAACAACATGATCAAGTGGGATTCATTCCAGGGATGCAAAGATAGCTCAACATTCAATCATTAAACAACATGATACAGCACATTAACAAAATGAAAGATAAAAATCATACGATCACCTCAATAGATAAAGTATTTGACAAAATTTGCCATCCATTTATGATAAAAATTCTCAACAAAGTGGAACATATTTCAACATAATAAAGGGCATATAGGAAAAAAACACAGCGAACATCAACTCAGTAGTGAAAAACTGAAAGCTTTTCCTCTAAAATCAAGAATAAGACGAAAATGCTCACTTTATTACTTTTATTTAACATAGTATTAGAAGTCCTAGTCATAGCATTTAGATAAGAAAAAGAAATAAAAGATTTAATTTGGAAAAAATGAAGTCAAAAATGAAGTATTTGCAGATGAAATGATACTATATATAGAAAACGCTAAAGACTCAAAAAATTGTTAGAACTAATAAGTAAATTCAGTAAAATTTCAGAATACTAAGCAATATTAAAAATATGTTGAGTTTCTATGTGCTAAAAACAAATTATCAGGAGGAGAAATCAAGGAGGAGAAAAAAAGGCAGAGGAGTAGGGGACCCTATTTCAACCGGTCCCCTGAATTAAGCTGGATATTAATCAAACCATTTTAAACACCCACAAAATCAGCCTGAGATGTAATAAGGTATATCTGGGTCTCTACAAACAGAAAATCTCCGGCAGTTGGTCTTGAAGTATAAAGCAGGATTCTGTGGGCAGACATTGGAAGATAAACAGAAGTGGGGGGGAAGCGTCCATAAACTTGCACCAGGAAGGTGAGATAACACTGGAGCTCAAAGGCCTCCCACTCTGGGGACAGGGCACAGACTTGCAGACTGGAATTAGTGGGGAAAGGATTTTAGGGCAACTCCCCAGACAGAAACCTGGAGCTACGGGTGCATGGGTTCAAACTGGGGGCGGCTTGAGGTTTTAGAAGCACAAAGGGCAGAGACATGCCCAGCCCTGGGAGCGACATATGGTAGTGCTGTTGTGGGGCACACAACCCAGGAGACTGTGGTTTTTAGCAGTACAGACCGAAACAGAGACAGTGAGGCCTGGAGGCTCACTGAAGAACAGACTGCAATCTCTCTGTTCTGAGACAGAGGTTTGGATGCTGTCACTTCTGCTTTGACTCTTGGAAGAGACACAGAGAGCTGCCAGAGAATAAAAGCCCAAAAAACCGGTTTTCACTGAGCCCATCCCCCAGGCCCCAAAAGGGGGCAGGGCAACTCTGCCCAAACAGGGATGCCTGAGTAACAGCACAGTAGGCCCCTCCCCCAGGAGACAGGCTGGAAGAACCAGAGGAAGACAACACTAAGACCCCTATAAAACAGGTGTATCTTGCTTGGGTTGTGGTTAATACTTTGGACCCTGTAAATTCCCTCAATCACCGCTCAACAGAATGACTAAGAGGAGAAACCCCCAACAAAGAAAAGAATCAGAGACTGGCCTCTGCCACAGACCTCATGGATATGGATATAACCAGGATGTCAGAAGTAGGATTCAAAGTAACAATTATGAAGTCAATATCTAGGCTTGAGAAAAATATTAGCGACAATATAGAATCTGTAAGGGAAAAAGTGAGATCTAATCAGGCCGATCTTAAAAATGCTATAAATGAAATGCAGTCTAAACTGGATACTCTGACTGCCAGGGTAAACAAGGCAAAAGAATGACATAGGGAGATAGAAGATAAGATGATAGAAAAGAAGGAAATCAAGGAGGCCTGGGAAAAACAGATTGAAGCCCAAGGGATCAGACTGAGAGAGATTAATGACACAATAAAACATACAATGTCAGAATTATTTGGATCCCTGAGGGGGTAGAGAAAGAGGTCTAGAAGATATATTTGAGTAAATCATAGCTGAGAACTTCCTAATCTGGGGAAGGAAACAAGCATTCGTGTCCAAGAGGAAGAGAGGACTCCTCCCAAGATCAATGAGAACAGACCAACGCCCAGACATATAAGAGTACAATTCCCAAGTCTTAGATCCAAGGAAACAATCTTGTAAGTGGCGAGGGGAAAGAGATTTCTTATGTATAGAGGGAGGAACATCGGAATAATGTCAGACCTGTCCACAGAGACCTGGCAAGCCAGAAAGGGCTGGCAAGACATATTCAGGATACTAAATGAGAAGAACATGCAGCCAAGGATACTTTATCCAGCAAGACTGTCATTCAGAATGGATGGTGAGACAAGGAGCTTCCAAGACCAGCAGAAACTGAAAGAATAGGTGACCACTAAGCCGGCCCTGCAAGAAATATTAAGGGGGGTTCTATAAAAGAAGAAAGACCCCAAGAGTGATATAGAACAGAAATTTACAGAGACAATCTATAGAAACAAGGACTTAACAGGCAACATGATGGCAATAAAATCATATTTTTCAATAATCACTCTCAACGTGAATGACGTAAATGCTCACATGGAACAGCACAGGGTTACAGATTGGATAAAAAGACATGACCCAACCATATGCTGTCTACAAGAGACTCATTTTGAACCTAAAGATACATCCAGCCTGAAAGTGAAGGGATGGAGAACCATTTTCCATGCCAATGGACCTCAAAGAAAGTTGGGGTAGCAATTCTCATCTCAAATTAGATTTTAAGCTAAAGACTGTAATAAGAGATACAGAAGGACACTATATTATTCTTAAAGGGTCTATCCAACAAGAAGATCTAAAATTATAAATATGTATGCCCCCAACATGGGAGCAGCCAACTACATAAGCCCACAGTTAACCAAAATAAAGAAAAATATTGATAATAATACTTTAAAAGTGGACAACTCAACACTCCACTCTCAGCAATAGACAGATCATCCAAGCAGAAGATCAACAAAGAAACAAGAGCTCTGAAGGACACACTGGACCAGATGGACTTCATACATATGTACAGAACATTCCACCATAAAACAACAGAATAATCATTCTTCTTGAAGGCACATGGAACTTTCTCCAGAATAGACCACATACTGGGTCACAAATCAGGTCTCAACTAATACCAAAATATTGAGATGATTCCCTGCATATTCTCAAACCACAATGCCTTGAAACTGGAACTCAATCACAAGAAAAAAAATTGGAAAGAATTCAAACACTTGAAACTAAAGACCATCCTGATCAAGAATGTTTGGGTCAACCAGGAAATCAAAGAACAACTTAAACAATTCATGGAAACCAATGAGAATGAAAATACATCGGTCCAAAACCTATGGGATACTGCAAAGTGTGTCCTAAGGGGGAAATACATAGCCATCCAAGCCTCACTCAAAAAAATAGAAAAATCTTGAAAACACAAGCCAACATTACATCTTAACTGGAGAAAGAACAACAAATAAAGTCTAAGCCACACATTAGAAGAGAAATAATTAAGATTAGAGCAAGGGGCGCCTGGGTGGCTGTCATTAAGTGTCTGCCTTCGGCTCAGGTCATGATCCTAGGGTCCTGGGATTGAGCTCTGCATTGGGCTCCCTGCTCCACGGGAAGCCTGCTTCTCCCTCTCCCACTCCCCCTGCAGGTGTTCCCTCTCTCGCTGTATCTATCTTTGTCAAATGAATTAATAAAATCCTTTAGAAAAAGATTAGAGCAAAGATTAATGAATTAAAACCAGAAATACGGTAGAGCAGACCAACAAAACTAGAAGCTGGTTCTTTGAAAGAACTAATAAAATCGATAAACCACTGGCCAGACTTATCCAAAACAAAAGAGAAAAGACCCAAATTAATAAAAATATGAATGAGGGTGGAGAGATCACAACCAACATCAAGAAATAGAAACAATGATTAGAAATTATTATCAGTAACTATATGCCAATGAATTGAGCGACCTGGAAGAAATGGACACCTTCCTGGAAACCTATAAACTACCAAGACTGAAACAGGAAGAAACACAGTCTGAAAAGAACCAGTAACGAAATGATCAAAAACCTCCCAAAAAACCAGAGTCCATGGCCTGATGGCTTCCCAGGAGAATTCTACTGAACATTCAAAGAAGAAATAATACCTATTCTCCTGAAGCTGTTTCAAAATATAGAAACAGAAGGAAAACTTCCAAACTCATTCTACGAGGCCAGCATTACCTTGATCCCAAAACCAAGCAAAGACCCCATCAAAATAGAGAATTACAGACCAACCTCCCTGATAAATATGGATGTCAAAATCTCAACAAGATGCTAGGAAATAAGATCCAACAGTACATTAAAAGGATTATCCATCATGACCAGGTGGGATTTTTTCCTGGGATGCAAGGGTGGTTCAACATTCCCAAATCAATCAGTGTGATAGAACACATTAATAAGAGAAGAGACAAGAACCATATGATCCTTTCAATTGATTCAGGAAAAACATTTGACAAAACACAGCATTCTTTCCTGATTAAAACTCTTCAGAGTGTAGGGATAGAGGTAACATTCCTCAATTTCATAAAAACCATCTATGAAAAGCCCACAGCAAATATCATTCTCAATGGGGAAAAGCTGAAAGCCTTTCCCTTAAGATCAGGAACATGACAAGGATGCCCACATTCACCACTATTTTTCAAAATAGTACTAGAAGTCCTAGCATAAAAAGAAGGTATTCAAATTGGCAAAAAAGAAGTCAAACTCTCTCTCTTTGCAGATAACATGATACTTTATGTGGAAAACCCAAAAAACTCCACCCCCAAATTACTAGAACTCATGTAGCAATTCAGTAATGTGGCAGGATACAATACAATGCACAGAAATCAGTTGCTTTCCTATACACTAACAATGTAACTGTAGAAAGAAAAATTAGGGAATCGATTCCATTTACAATAGCATCAAAAATCATAAGATACTTTGGAATAAACCTAACTAAAGAGGTAAAGGATGTATACTCTAGAAACTACAGAACACTTATGAAAAAAATTGAGGAAAATACAAAAGATGGAAAAACATTCCATTCTCATTTATTGGAAGAATAAACATTGTTAAAATGTTTATATTGCCCAGAGCAATCTATACTTTCAATGCCATCCTGATCAAAATACCAATGGCATTTTTCAAAAGTGCTGGAACAAACAATCCTAAAATTTGTATGGAAACAGAAATGACCCTGAATCACCAAGGAAATGTTGAGAAAGAAAAACAAAGCTGGGGGCATCACAATGCCTGACTTGTTCATTTTTGTATTGTGGTTTCTGACCACTCCATATTTTTCTAGGGTGCATCATGCTTGGTTCATGGCTGATATTTTGGACTCCGTTCATTCACCCACCCATCATTCTTGCAACAGAATGACAAGAAGGAGGATCTCACACACACAAAAAAAGAACCATAGGCGGTGTTCTCTCCAACAGAGCTAATTGATATGAATATAAGATGTCAGAGATAGAATTCAATATAGCAATCATTAAGTGACTATTTAGGCTTGAAAAAAGCATTAGTGACACTATAGAATCTCTAAGGGCAGAAAAGAGATCTAATCAGGCTGAACTTAGGAATGAATCATGAAACACTACATCAAAAACTAATGATGTACTATATGGTTATTAATGTAACATAATAAAAAATGCTATGAATGAGATGCAGTCTAAACTGGATGCTCGAACAGCTAGGGTCAGTGAGGCAGAAGAGAGAATAAGTGATCTAGTATATAAGCTGATGGGGCACCTGGGTGGCTCAGTCATTAAGCGTCTGCCTTGGGCTCAGGTCATGATCCCAGGGTCCTGGGATCGAGTCCCACATTGGGCTCCCTGCTCCGCAGGAAACCTGCTTCTCCCTGTCCCACTCCCCCGGTTGTGTTCCTGCTCTCACTATGTCTCTCTCTCTGTCAAATAAATAAATAAAATCTTTAAAAAAAATAATATAAGCTGATGGACAGGAAGGAAATTGAGGAAAACAAAGATAGACAACTAGTAGCCCATGAAAAAAGCTTGGAGAGATTAATGATGCCATGAAACATTCCAATGTCAGAATTATTGGGATCCCTGAGAAGGTGGAGAGAGATAGAGTGCTAGAAGGTATATTTGAGCAAATCATAACTGAGAACTTCCCTTAATATGGGGAAGGAAACAGGCATTCAAGTACAGGAGGCAGAGAGGACTCTTCCCAAAATCAATAAAAATAGATCAACATCCCAACATATAGAAACTAGAAGAACAGGAGAAAAGATCAATGAAACTAGAAACTGGTTCTTTGAAAGAATTAATAAGATGAATAAACCTCTGGTCAGAACTTTCCAAAACAAAAGAGAAAGGACCCAACATAATAAAATCATGAATGAAAGAGGAGCGATCACGACTAATACCAAGGAAGCAGAGACAATTGTTAAAACTTAATTACAGGAGCAATATGCCAACAAATTAAGCAGTCTGGAAGAAATGGATGCATTCCTAGAAATTTACAAACTCCCAAGACTGAAACAGAAAGAGGTAGAAAATCTGAACAGAACAATAACCAGCAAGGAAATTGAAGCAGTAATCAAAACCCTCCCAAAAAACAAGTGTCCAGGGCCAGATGGCTTCCCAGGGGAATTCTACTAAGCATTTAAAGAAGAATGAATACCTATCTACTGAAGCTGTTTCAAAAAATAAAATGGAAGGAACACTTACAAACTCATTCTATGAGGTCAGCATTACCATGATTCCCAAACCAAAGACCCCACCAAGAAGGAGAATTGCAGACCAGTATCTGATGAACATGGATGCCAAAATACTCACCAACATACTAGCCAACAGGATCCAGCAGTACATTAAAAGGATGATTCACCAAGACCAGGTGGGATTTATTCCTGGGCTGCAAGCATGGTTCAACATTTGGAAATTAATCAATGTGATAGGTCACATTAATAAAAGAAAGGACAAGAACCATATGATCCTCTCAATTGATTCAGAAAAAGCATTTGAAAAATACACCATCCTTTCTTGATTAAAACTCTTCAAAGTATAGAGATAGAAGGAACATACCTCAATATCATAAAAGTCATCTATGAAAAGCCCACAGTGAATATCATTCTCAATGGCAAAAACTGCAGTTTTTCCCTTAAGTTCAGGAACACAACAGGGATGCTCACTCTCACCACTGTTGTTCAACAAAGTACTAGGTGTCCTAGTTTCAGCAATCAGACAACAAAAAGAAATAAAAGGCGTTCAAATTGTCAAAGAAGATGTCAAAGTCTCACTCTTTGCAGGTGACACGATCTTTTATGTGGAAAACCCAAAAGACTCCACCCCAAAATTGCTAGAACTCATACAGCAATTCAACAACATCACAGGATATAAAACCAATGCACAGAAATCAGTCGCATTTCTATACCCTAAAAATTTGATTGAAGAAAGAGAGATTAAGGAATTGATCTATTTACAATTACACCAAAAGATAAGATACCTAAGAATAAACCTATCCAAAGAGGTAGGGATCTGCACTCTAAAAACTATAGAACGCTTATGAAAGAAATTGAGGAAGATACAAAGAGATGGAAAAATATCCCATGTTCATGGATTGGAAGAATAAATGTTGTTAAAATGTCTATGCTATTCAGAGGAATCTACACGTTCAATGCAATTCCTATCAAAATACCACATTTTTCACAGAGCTGGAATAAGCAATCCTAAAATTTGTACAGAACCAGAAAAGACCCCAAATAGCCAGGGGAATGTGGAAAAGGAAAAACAAAGCTGAGGGCATCACAATGCCTGACTTCAAGCTATATTACAAAGCTATGATCATAAGAGAGCAAGATATTGGCACAAAAACAGACACATAAATTAATGGAACAGAATAGAGAACCCAGAAATGGACCCTCAACTCTATGGTCAACTAATCCTTGACAAATCAGGAAAGAATATACAATGAAATAAAGACAGTCTCTTCAATAAATGGTGCTGGGAAAACTGGACAGCCACATGCAGAAGAAGGAAACTGCCCATTATCTCATACACCAAGATAGACTCAAATTGGATGAAAGACCTTAATGTGAGACAGGAATCTATCAAAATCCTAGAGGGAACATAGGCAGTAACCTCTTTGATATTCGCCAGAGAAACTTCTTTCAAGACATGTCTCTAAAAGCAAGGGATCAAAAGCAAAAATGAATTATTGGGACTTCATCAAGATAAAAAGCTTCTGCACAGCAAAGGAAACAGTCAACAAAACTAAAAGGCAACCCACTGAATGGGAAAAGATATTTGCAAATGACATTACAGATAAAGGGCTAGTATCCAAGATCTATAAAGAACTTCTCAAAGTCAACCCCCTAAAAACAAAAAATCCAGGCAAGAAATTGGCAGAAAACACGAAGAGACACTTTTCCAAAGAAGACATACATATGGCTAACAGATGCATGAAAAAATCAACATCACTAGCCATCAGGGAAATTCAAATCAAAGTCAAAATTAGATACAACCTTAAACCAGTTAGAATGGCTAAAATTAACAAGACAGGGAACAACAAATGTTGGTGAGAATGTGGAGAAAGGGAAACCTCCTATATTGTTGGTGCGAATGCAAGCTGGTACAGCCACTTGGAAAACAGTATGAAGGTTTCTCAAAAAGTTAAAAATCGAGCTACCCTATGACCCAGCAATTTCACTACTAGGTATTTATCCCAAAGATATAGATGTAGTGAAATGAAGGGACACATGCACCCCAATGTTCATAGCAGCAGTGTCCACAATAGCCAAACTGTGGAAAGAGCCAAGATGTCTTTCAACAGTGAATGGATAAAAAATATGTGTTTTGGAGGGAAAAGATGGCAGAGGAGTAGGGGACCCTATACCAACTGGTCCCCAGAATTGAGCTGGATATCTACCAGACCATTCAGAACACCCACAAAATCAGCCTGAGATGTAAGAAGATAGGTCTGGATCTCTACAAACAGACTATTGCAGGTGTTTGGTTTCCAGGTAAAAAGTGGGGAACCATGATTCTGCGGGCATATATCAGAGGATAAATGGAAGGGGAAGGGAGCCATCAGGATCCTGCACCAGCGGAGAACAATACCCTCCCGCGATGGGGAGAGGGCACAGACTTGCAGACTGGTTTGGACAGGTAAAGGACTTAGGGCAGCCCCCCAGACAGAAACCCAGAGCAGCGGGGCTCTGCATGTGAACTGGGGGCAACTGGCGGTTTTAGAAGCACAAAGGGCAGAGACGTGCCCAAACTGGAGGCAAGGACTGGGAGCCCAGCTGAGGGGAGCACAAGTCAGGACGCTGCAGTTTACAGCAGCACAGACAGAAACGGAGAAAGTGTGGCCTGGAGAGCTCACTGAAGAACTGACCGCAAATCTCTGCTCTGAGGCAGAGGGTTGGAAACTATCTCTTTGCTCTGACTCTCCGAGGAGATGTGGAAAGCCGCCAGAAAAAGACGCCAGAGAACAAAAGCCCCCAAAAACCGGGTTCCGCTGAGCCCATCCCCTGCCACAGGGGGCAGGGCAACTCTGCCCAAACAGGGTTGCCTGAGTAACACCGTGGCAGGCCCCTCCCCCAGGGGACAGACAGGGAAAATAATAGGCCAGCAACCTAAGGTCCCTATAAAACAGGTGCATCTTGCTTGGGTTCTGGTCAATAATTTGGACTCTATAATTTCCCTCAACCACCCCTCAACACAATGACTAGGAGGGGGTTCTTCCTCCTTCTGTTTATCCTGTGATATCTGCCCGCAGAATCATGGCTCCCCACTTCATACCTGGAAACCAAACGCCTGGAAGATAATAGGAATATAATAGGAAAAATAAACTAGGAAAAACTCAGGGTCTGTGACATATGCCACAGATTTACAAATGGATTCAGATATAACCAAGATGTCGGAGATGGAATTTAGGCTAGCAATTGTGAAGACGAGAGCTAAAATGCAGAAATCGATTAATGGCATCATAGAGTCTCTAAGGGCAGAAATGAAAGCTGAATTGGCAGAACTTAAAAATGCTATCAGTGAGATCCAATCTAATCTAGATACTCTAACAGCTAGGGTAAGCGAGGCAGAAGATTGAATTAGTGATTTAGAAGACAAATTAATAGACAAGAAGGAAAAAGTGTAGGCCAGGGAAAAACTCAGATTCTATGAAAATAGAATCAGGGAAATAAGTAACACCATGAAACGTTCCAATGTCAGAATTATTGGGATCCCTGAGGGTGTGGAGAGAGAGAGAGGACTAGAAGATATATTTGAGCAAATTGTAGCTGAGAACTTCCCTAATCTGGGGAATAAAACAAACATTCATGTCCTAGAGGCAGAGAGGACCCCTCCCAAGATCAAGGAAAACAGCCCAATACCCTGGATTGTAAGAGATAAACTCGAAAATCTTAGAACCAAGGAAACCATCTTAAGAGCACTTTGGGGAAGATTCCTTATGTACAGAGGGAGGAACATCAGAATAACATCAGACCTAAGCACAGAGACCTGTCAAGCCAGAAAGGACTGGCAAGACATAGTCAGGGTACTAAGCGAGAAGAACACACAGCCAAGAATACTTTATCTGGCAAGGCTGTCATTTAAAATGGTTGGAGAGATGCAGAGCTTCCAAGACCAGCAGAAAATGAAAGAATATGTGACCACTAAGCAGGCCCTGCAAGAAATATTAAGGGAGTGTTCTATAAAAGAAGAAAGACTCCAAGAGTGATATACAACAGAAATTTACAGGGAAAATCTATAAAAACATGGTCTTCACAGACAACATGATGACAATAAATTCATGCCTTTCAATAATCACTCTCAACATGAAGGGCCTAAATGCTCCCATAGAATGGCACAGGGTTGCAGATTGGCTAAAAAGACAGGACCCATCCATGTGTTGTCTACAAGAGACTCATTTTGAACCTAAAGATACATCCAGACTGAAAGTGAAGGGATGGAGAACCATCTTCCACGTGAGTGGACCTCAAAAGAAAGCTGGGGTAACAATTCTTATATCAGACAAATTAGATTTTAAACTAAAGAATGTAGTTAGAGACACAGAAGGACACTACATCATTCTTAAAGGGTCTATCCAATAAGAAGATCTAACAATTGCAATTATCTATGCCCCCAACATGGGAGTAGCCATCTATATAAGCCAACTGCTAACCAAACTAAAGAGTCATATTGATAACAATACGTTAATTGTAGGAGACCTCAATACTCCACTCTCAGTAATGGACAGATCATCTAAGCAGAAGATCAAGAAGGAAACAAGACCTCTGAAGGACACACTGGACCAGATGGACCTCATAGATATATACAGAACATTCCACCCTAAAACAACAGAATACTCATTCTTCTCTAGCACACATGGAACTTTCTCCAGAATAGACCACATACTGGGTCACAAATCAGGTCTCAACTGATACCAAAAGATTGAGATTATTCCCTGCATCTGCTCAGACGATAATGCTTTAAAACTGGAAATCAATCACAAGAAAAAATTTGGCAGAAATTCAAACACTTGGAAGCTACACACCCCTCTGCTCAAGAATGTCTGGGTCAACAAGGAAATCAAAGAACTTAAACAATTCATGGAAACCAATGAGAACGAAAACACAGTGGTCCAAAACCTATGGGATACTGCAAAGGCGGTCTTAAGGGGTACATACATAGCCATTCAGGCTCACTCAAAAAAGAAAAAAAAAGAAAAATCCCTAATTCACCAACTAACTCTACACCTTAAAGAACTAGAGAAAAAGCAACAAACGATGCCTAAGCTATGCATTAGAAATAAATATTAAGAAGAGAGCAGAGATCAATGAATTAGAAACCAGAAACACAGTAGATCAGATCAATGGAACTAGAAGCTGGTTCATTGAAAGAATTAATAAGATCGATAAACCCCACTGGCCAGACTTATTCAAAAGAAAAGAGAAAGGACCCAAATTAATAAAATTATGAATGAAAGTGGAGAGATCATGACTAACACCAAGGAAATAGAAACAACTAAGAAATTATTATCAACAAATCTATTCCAATAAACTGAGCAACCTGGATGAAATTGTTCCCTTCCTGGAAACCTATAAGCTGCCAAGACTGAGACAGGAAGAAATTGACAACCTGAATAGGCCAATAACCAGTAACAAGATTGAAGCAGTGATCAAAAACCTCCCTAAAAACAAGAGTCCAGGGCCTGATTGATTGCTGGGGAATTCTACCAAACATTCAAAGAAGAAATAATACCTATTCTCCTGAAGCTGCTTCAAAAAAATAGAAACTGAAGGAGAGTTTCCAGACTCATTCTATGAAGCCAGCATTACCTTAATCCCCAAACCAGGGAAAGACACCCCCAAAAAAGAGAAATTCAGACCGACATCCCTGATGAATATGGATTTCAAAATCCTCAACAAAATCCTAGCTGATAGGATCTGACAATACATTAAAAGGATCATCCACCACGACCAAATGGGATTTATCCCTGGGATGCAAGGGTGGTTCAACATTCGCAAATCAATCAATATGATACAACCCGATAATAAGAGGAGAGAGAAGAACCATATGGTCTTAACAATTGACGTAGAAAAAGCATTTGACAAAATACAGCATCCTTTCCTGATTAAAAGTCTTCAGAGTATAGGGATAGAGGGAACATTCCTCACGTTCATAAAATCCATCTATGAAAAACCCACAGCGACTATCATCCTCAATGGGGAAAAGCTGAGAGCCTTTCCCTTAAGTTCAGGAACATGTCAAGGATGTCCACTCTCGCCATTATTGTTCAACATAGGACTAGAAGTCCTAACAACAACGAGACAACAAAAAGAAATAAAAGGCATTCAGATTGGCAAAGAAGTCAAACTCTCCCTCTTCACAGATGACATGATACTTTATGTGGAAAATCCAAAAGAGTCCACCCGCAAATTACTAGAATTCATACAGCAATTCAGTAATGTGGCAGGATACAAAATCATTGCAGAGAAATCAGTTGCTTTCTTATACACTAACAATGCAACTCTAGAAAGAGAAATGAGAGAAACGATTCCATTTACTATAAACCAAAAACCATAAGATACCTCAGAATAAACCTAACCAAAGAGGTAAAAGACCTATACTCTAGGAACTACAGAACACTCATGAAAGAAATTGAAGAAGACACAAAAAGATGGAAAAACATTCCATGCTCATGGATCAGAAGAATAAACATTGTAAAAATGTCTATGTTACCCAGAGCAATCTATACCTTCAATGCCATCCCAATCAAAATTCCAATGACAGTTTTCAAAGTGTTGGAACAAACAACCCTAAAATTTGTATGGAATCAGAAAAGACCCCGAATCGCCAAGGAAATGTTGAAAAAGAAAAACAAAACTGGGGGCATCACGTTTCCCAATTTCAAGCTACATTACAAAGCAGTGATCACCAAGACAGCATGGGACTGGCACAAAAACAGACATATAGACTAATGGAACAGAATAGAGAACCCAGATATGGACCCTCAACTCTATGGCCAAATAATCTTCGACAAAGCAGGAAAAAACATGCACTGGATAAAAGACAGTCTCTTCAATAAATGGTGCTGGGAAAATTGAACAGCCACATGCCAAAGAATGAAACTCGACCATTCTCTAACACCATACACAAAGATAAACTCAAAATGGATGAAAGACCTCAATGTGAGAGAGGAATCCCTCAAAATCCTAGAGGAGAACACAGGCATCAACCTCTTCATCCTTGGACAGAACAACTAATTTCAAGACACATCACTAAAGGCAAAGGGAAAAAAAAAGCAAATTGAACTATTGAGACTGCATCAAGATAAAAAGCTTCTGCACAGCAAAGAAAACAGTCAGCAAAACTAAAAGGCAACCTATGGAATGGGAGAAGATATTTGCAAATGACATTACAGATAAAGGGCTGGTATCCAAGATCTATAAAGAACTTCTCAAACTCAACACCCCAAAAAAAACAAATAATCCAATCAAGAAATGGATGGAAGACATGAACAAATATTTATACAAAGAAGACATACAAATGGCCAACAGACACGTGAAAAAATGCTCCACATCACTTGCCATCAGGGAAATACAAATCAAAACCACATTGAGATACCACCTACCACCAGTTAGAATGGCTGAAATTAACAAGACAGGAAACAACAAATGTTGGCGAGGACGTGGAGAAAGGGGAATCCTCTTACACTGTTGGTGGGAATGTAAGCCGATACAGCCACTCTGGAAAAGAGTATGGAGGTTCCTCAAGAAGTTAAAAATAGAGCTACCTATGACCCAGCAATTGCACTACTAAGTATTTACCCCAAAGATACAAATGTAGTGAAAAGAAGGGGCACATGTACCCCAATGTTCATAGCAGCAATGTCCACAATAGCCAAACTGTGGAAGGAGCTGAGATGTCCAACAGATGAAAGGATAAAGAAGATATGGTATATATATAATGGAATATTACTCAGCCATCAGAAAGGATGAATACCTACCATTTGCATTGACATGGATGGAACTGGAGGGGATTTTGCTAAGTGAAATAAGTCAAGCAGAGAAAGATGATTATACGATTTCACTCATATGTGGAACATAAGGAATAGTGCAGAGGAAAATAGGGGAAGGGAGGGAAAAGTAAATGGGAAGAAATCAGAGAGGGAGTCAAACCATATGAGACTCTTGACTCTGGAAAACAAACCGAGGGTTGCAGAAAGGGATGTGGGTGAGTGATGAGGTAATTGGGTGATAGACATTAAGGAGTGCAGATATCGTGATGAGCACTGGGTGTTATATGCAACTAAGAATTATTAACTTTACATCTGAAACTAATGATATATACTATATGTTGGTAATTTGAATTTAAATAAAAAATAAATAACAACAACAACAACAAAAGGAAATTTTCAAACTCAACACCCAAAAGACAAATAATCAAGTCAAGAAATGGGCAGAAGACATGAACAGACATTTCTCCAAAAAAGATATAAAAATGTTCTACAGACACATGAAAAAATGCTCAACATCACTTGGCATCAGGGAAATGCAAATCAAAACCACAATGAAATACCACCTCACAGCAGTCAAAATGGCTAAAATTAACAAGTCAGGAAACAAATGTTGGTAAGGATGTGGAGAAAGGGTAACCCTCTTACACTGTTGGTGGGAATCCATCCTGGTACAGCCACTCTGGAAAACAGTATGGAGGTTCCTCAAAAGTTAAAAATAGAGGTACCCTATGACCCAGCAATTGTACTACTGAGCATTTACCCCAAAGATACAAATGTAGGGTTCCGAAGGAACACCAGCACCCCAATCTTTACAGCAGCAATGCCCACAATAGCCAAAGTATGGAAAGAGCCCAGATGTCCATCAACAGATGAAAGGATAAAGAAGATGTGGTATACATATACAATGGAATATTACTCAGCCATCAGAAAGGATGAAATCTTACCTTTTACATCGACATGGGCGGAACTGGAGGGTATTGTGCTTAGTAAAATAAGTCAATCAGAGAACGACAATTATCATACGGTTTCACTCATATGTGGAATATAAGAAATAGTGTAGAGGGTAATAGGGGAAGAGAGGAAAAACTGAATGGGAAGAATAAAAAGGGATACAAACCATGAGAGACTCTTGACTCTGGGAAACAAACTGAGTGTTGCAGAAGGGGAGGTGGGTGAGGGGATGGGGTAACTGGTTAATGGGCATTGAGGAAGGCAGGTGATGTGATGAGCACTGGGTGTTATATGCAACTGATGAATAATTGAACATTACATCTGAAACTAATGATATAGTATATGTTGGCTAATTGAATTTAAATAAAAATTTTAAAAATGAACTTAAATTCAACACCCCAAAAACAAAAAATCCAGTCAAAAAATGGCGGAAGACATGAATAGTCATTTCTCAAAAGAAGACATGGAAATGGCTAGCAGACACATGAGAAAATGCTCGACATCACTCAGTATCAGAGAAATACAAATCAAAACCACAATGAGATAAAGCCTCACGACAGTCAGAATGGCTAATATTAACTATTCAGGGAAGAACAGATGTTGGCAAGGATGTGGAGAAAGGGGAATCCTCTTCCATTATTGATGAGAACACAAATTGTGCAACCACTCTGGAAAACAGTATGGAGGTTCCTCAAGTAGTTAAAAATAGAACTACCCTACAACTCAGCAGTTGCACTACTAGGTATTTATCCAAAGGATACAAAAATATTGATTCAAAGTGGCACATGCACCTCAATGTTTATAACAGCAAAGTCCCAAAAGTCAAACTGGAAAGAGCCCAGATGTCCATGGACAGATGAATAGATAAAGAAGATATTGTATATATACATATACACATATATGTATATATACATATATAATGAAATATAACTCAGCCATAAAAAAGAATGAAACCTTGCCATTTGCAACAACGTGGATGGAATTAGAGGGTATTATGCTAAGCTAAATAAGTCAATCAGAGAAAGACAAATGATATCATTCATATGTGGAATTTAAGAAACAAAACAGATGAACATAGGGGAAGGGAAGGAAAAATAAAACAAGTTAAAAAAAGAGAGTGAGGCAGACCATAAGGGACTCTTAACTATAGGGAACAAACTGAAGGTTGCTGGAAGGGAGCTGGGTGGGGGGATGGGGTAATTGGGTGATGGGCATTGAGGAGGGCTCTTGATGTAATGAGCACTGGGTGTTATATGCAACTGGTGAATCACTAAATTATACCCCTGAAACTAATATTACACTATATGTTAACTAAATTGAATTTAAATAAAATAAAATTTTAATAAATATAGAAAGGTTTTATGTAACTAAATAGAAAAAAAACTATTAAAAATGAGCAGAAAATCTGAATAGACATTTTCCCAGTAGCCAAGTGGTGCAAAACAAAACAAAACAAAAAACAAAACAAAACAAAAAGATGCTCAACATCACTAGCCATCAGGGAAACGCAAATCAAAACTACAATGAAATATCACCTCACACCTGTAAAATGGCTATTATCAAAAGGACAAAAAGAACGAGTTTTGTTGAAGATAGGGAGAAAAGGAAAGCCTTGTGCACTGTTGGAAGGTATGTAAACTGGTGCAGCCAGTATGATAAAACAGTTTGAAGTTTTCCTTTAAAATTAAAAATTGAACTAAGATATGACCCTGCAATTACACTCTTTGTTATTTATCTGAAGGAAGTCAAAACACTAACTTGAAAAGGTATCTGCATCCCTATATTCATTATAGCATTATTTACAAAAGTGTAGACCTGGAAGCAACCCAAGTATCCATCAATGAATGAATGGAGGAAGAAAATGTGGTATGTATATACAATGGAATATTATTCAGCCACAGAAAAGAAGGAAATCCTGCCATTTGTGACAATGTAGATGGACTCTGAGAACATTGTGCTAAGTGAAATAAGTCAGATAGAGAAAGACAAATACCATTTGATCTCACTTATATGTAGAATCTAAAAAAACAACAAAAATCAAACTTGTAGGTACAGAGAACAAATTGGTGGTTTCCAGGGACCAGAAATGAGAGTGGGGGCCAAAATGAATGAATGTGGTCAACAGGTACAACTGTCCTGTTATAAAATAAATAATTCCTGTGGGTGTAATGTACAGCATGGTGACTATAGTTCACAATGTTGTATTGTATATTTTAAAGCTATTAAGAGTGTAGATCTTAAAAATTTTTATTACAAAATTTTTTAACTACATATGATGATGAATGTTAACTAAATTTTTTTCTGGTGTTCATTTTGCAGTATATTCACATACCAAATCATTATGTTGTATGCCTGAAACTAATATAGTGTTATATGTCAATTATATCTCAATTAAAAATTGAGGGCACCTGAGTGGCTCAGTCAGTTAAGCATCTGCCTTCAGCTCAGGTCATGATCTGGAGTCCCAGGATCAAATCCGGCATCAGGCTCCCTTCTCGGTGGAGAGTCTGCTTCTCCCTCTGCCCTTCACCCTGCTTGTGCTCTCTCTTGCTTGCTCTGTCTCTCAAATAAATAAATAAAATCTGTTTTAAAAATTGAGAGAGAAAATTTTCCCTTTTCCTGCCTTTTTGTTCTATTCAGGCCCTCAGCAGATTGGATAATGAGCATCCACAGTGGTGAGAGCAGGTTTTTTAGTCAGTCTACTGATTCGGATACTAACCTTTTCCATAAATACCCTCACAAATGCACACAAAAATAATGTTTTGTCAGGTATATGGGTATCCTGAAACTCAGTTAAGTGGACACATATAATTAACAATTACAATTTCCATTATCAAGGAATGTTAAGACAACACTGTTTTAGATCCTCTCTTCACCTAGCCAGCCTTGCTACCACCTATCCCTACAACAGGTCAAAAATTAATCTTCCATATGTTATTCAGCCATCAGAAAGGATGAATACCCACCATTTGCATCGACATGGATGGAACTGGAGGGGATTATGCTAAGTGAAGTAAGTCAAGCAGAGAAAGACAATTATCACATGGTTTCACTCATATGTGGAACATCAGCAATAGCACGGAGGACCATAGGGGAGGGGAGAGAAATCCAAAGGGGGAGAAATCAGAGAGGGAGATGAATCATGAGAAACTATGGACCCCGGGAAACAAACTGAGGGTTTCAGAGGGGAGGGGGTTTGGGGGAGGAGGTAACAGAGTCATGGGTATTAAGGAGGACACGTGTTGTGATGAGCACTGGGTGTTATATGCAACTGATGAATCATTGAACACTACATCTAAAACTAATGATTTACTACATGTTGGGTAATTGAATTTTAATTGAATTAGTTTCATTTTTCTGTTTTACAGTTAAAGTAAATAATGCTCAAATCAGTTAATTGACTTTCCCAAGGGTCACCCAACCAAATGTGATCCACATCATTCAAGTATATTTTCTTCAAATCCCTTATTCTTTCCATTAGGCTACTATGTGGCAGCCAATGTGTGTTAATCAATATCCACAGGGAAGACAACAAAAACTAAATCTATTGACCAAGTAAATTTTCTGCTCCCCTAATGATTATTTATTCTGTTTTAATTTGGGGAAGTGGGCATGTAGGTATGGATTTTTCTAAGAGATGCTGATGCTTTCAAAAAATGTAGCCCTGGAATTTTCATGATAAAACTCTAACATTTCAAATTTATATGGACAAAGTATTTTGGACATATTTTGGTGTAAGTGTAAATAATGCAAAACTGAGCATTTCAGATATAACAAAGAGGTTTTCAAACACTTTGAATTTATGGCTTATGAATAACTACCACCAACTTTTCAAAAGCCTAAATAAGAGGCATCAAAGATGGTGGTGGAACAGGTGGACCCTGGGCTCACCTTGTCCCATGAACACAACTAGATAACTATCAAATTCTAAATACTCCAGAAATAGGCCTGAAGACTGACAGAACAAACTTCACAACCAAAGGGAGAGAAGAGGCCACCTTAAAGAAGTTAGGAAATGCAAAGACATAGTTTAATAGGGAAATGATTCCTAGATGCTGAAGAGAGGAGGGAGCCACACACAAAAAGAATGTTTCCCCAAAGCCATTGGTTTGGAAAACAAGAGGGGTTTAATTTTGTGATTTCTTGCAATCAGCAAGGCTTAAAGCCTGGAGTTTTAAAGGTCAGTGGGCTTGGCTGGAATAGAGCCTAGAGAGCACTGCCTTGCTCCTGGAGGAAGACAGGCAAACAACTTGGGGGCAGACAGTGTGGAAACAGCAAAATGAGGAACCCCTGAGGCACAGAGTGGGAGATTATTCACTCATCTTGGAGAGTGTCTCTGGGACTCTTGACAGTGTCCCTAAACACTCAATGTTCACAGAAATGCCCCTATAGGAACAGGGAGGCTGGCTGGCACCATTTCCCTACCCTGCCCCTCAGCATAAACACAGAACCATCAGTGTGAAGCAGTTCAGTGCTAACACTGGCTGACTAACTTGCTTACACCAAGCCCCAGCCACCTGTTCTTTGGTGGGACTGTCTTCAGTCAAGCTTGTCTCAGTCCCAAAGTGTCAGGCCCCTCCCTGAGAAGACTGGTGCAGACCCCAGCCCACACCACATCTCTAAGCCTGGAGTTTTAAAGAGGGCACGTGTTGTAATGAGCACCAAGTGTTATACACAAATAATGAATTATGGAACACTACATAAAAAACTAATGATGTACTATATGGCGACTAACATAACTTAATAAAAATAAATAAATAAACAAAGAAACAAACAAATAAATGTCAGCACACATGGCTGGGATAGCCCCAGGAGGGCACTATGCTGCTTCTGGAGAGAAGGCAGTCAAACAATGTGGGGGCGGACAGTGTGGGAACAGTGAACTGAAAAATGTCTGGGGCACACAATGGGGAAATTATCCACTATTCTAGGAATACTTTTCTGAGAGGAAGCATTCAGGGAGATGCCTCTCAGAGAATAAAGGAGCTGGCTGGTGCCATTTCTTTCCCTTACCCCTCAGCATAAAAACAGAGCCATATGAGGGAAGCAGCTCAGCATGAACACTGGCTGCCCAACTTTCTTAAACTAAGTCCCACCCCCCCATGCTCCCATGGAACTGCCCTTCTCAGTCAAGCTTGCCTCAGTCCCAATGTGCCATGCACCCCCGCCCTCAGAAGACCAACACAAACCCTTTCCAAAACCGTGTTTCCTAACCAGAGAGCTCTGCAGGGCCACAGTTCTGTTTGAGGTGATATCAGGTCCAGACCAGAGAATACCTAGTTCAAATTCATCCCATTCAGGCCAGGGACCAAACAATGCCCACTGGCAGGCAAGGAGAGTCTCTGAAGATAACTGGCCTGAAGGATAGAGCCCCCAAAACAAAACAGAAGAGTGCAGGCACCACACACCAGAGACATTCCCTGAGGTGCAGGCCCTGGGCAGTAAATGACCTCTTTTTTATAAGGCCATTACTTTCAGGAGCAGGAGATATAACTGGCTTTTCTTTCCTTTTCTTTAAGATTTTATTTTTATTTATTTGACACAGAGAGAGAGACAGCAAGAAAGGGATCACAAGCAGGGGAAGTGGGAGAGGGCGAAGCAGGCTTCCCACTGAGCAGGAAGCCCACTGCGGGGCTCAATCCCAGGACCCTGGGATCATGACCTGAGCTGAAGGCAGAAACTTAATGACTGAGCCACCCTGACACCCCTATAACTGGCTTTTCTAATACACAGAAGAAGGCAAAGACTTAGACAAAATACCAAGATGGAGGAATTTATAAATGAAAGAACAAGATAAGGTCACAGCCAGAGATCTAAGCAAAATAGATATACGTAACATTTCTGAATGAGAAATTAAAGCAACAGTAATAAGGATAATCACTGAGCTTGAGAAAAGAATAGAAGATATCAGAGAATCCCTTATAATAGAGATAAAAGAGATTTTAAAAATCAATCACAGATGAAAAATATAACAAATGAGATTGGAAACAAGCTTGATGCAATGAACAGCTGGAAGAAACAGAGAAATGAATTAGTGACCTAGAAGAAAAGATATTGAAAAATAATGAAGCTGAATAATGAGGAGAAAGAAGAATTATGGAACAATGGGAATAGACTTAAGGAACTCACTGACTCCAGTAAACATAATAACATTCATGTTATAGGAGTCCCAGAAGAAGAAGAGAGAGAAAAGATGGAAGGAAATTTATTTCAAGAAATAATAGCAGAAAACTTCTCTAATCTGAGGAAGGAAACACTTCCAGATCCAGGAGGCACAGGGAAGTCCCATCAAAATCAACAAAAGCAGGCCAACACTAAGACATATTTTAATTAAATTTGCAAAATAGAGTGATAAAGGAAAGTTTTAACATCAGCAAGATAAAGGAAGTCCTAAATTTATAAGTGAAAACCCATAAGGCTAGCTAAAGATTTCTCAACAGAAACTTGGCAGGCCAGAAGAGAGTGACATGATGTATTCAAAATGCTGAATGAGAAAAATCTGCAGCCACGAATATTGTATCCAGCAAGGCTACCACTCAGAATAGAAAGAGAGATAAATATTATCCCACACAGAGAGGGGAAAGGATGGTGGAGGAGTAGGGGACCCTAATCCAACTAGTCCCCGGAATTGAGCTAGATATCTACCAAACCACACTGAATACCCACAAAATCAGCCTGAGATGTAAGAAGATAGATCTGGATTTATACAAACAGAATATTGCAGGCAGTTGGTTTCAAGGGACAAAGCGGGGAGCTGTAATTCCACAGGCAGATATCAGAAGATAAATGGAAGAAGGAGGAAGCTGAACCATTGGGATTCTACACTGCCAGTGAGTGATAGCTTCCTGCTCTGGGGAGAGGGCACAGAATCTCAGACCAGTAGCAATGGGGAAAAGACATTAGGGCAGCCCCCCGGACTGAAACCCGGAGTGGGGCTGTGTGTGCGAACTGGGGGCAGCTGGTGGTTTTAGAAGCACAAAGGGCAGAGACATGCCAGACCTGGAGGTGAGACCTGGGAGCTCTGCTGAGGGGCACACAACACAGGACGCTGCAGTTTAGGCAGCACAAACAGAAACACAGTGTGGCCTGGAGAATTCACTGAAGAACAGACTGTGATCTCCCTGCTCTGAGGCATAGGGTTGGAAATGCTCTCTTAGGCTCTGACTCTCGGAAGAGATGCGAAAAGCCACCAGGGAAAACCGCCAGAGAACAAAAGCCCCCCAAAACTGGTTCCCATTGAGCCCAACCCCGCCACAGGGGTGCAGGGCAACTCTGGGTTGCCTGAGTAACAGCGTGGCAGGCCCCTCCCCCAGAAGATATGAAAGGAAAACAAGAGGCCAGCAACCCTAAGGTCCCTAGAAAACAAGTGCATCTTGCTTGGGTTGTGGTCAATAATTTGGACTCTATACATTCCCTCAAACGCCTTCAATAGCATGACTAGGAGGAGGAATGCCCAAAATAGGAAAGACTCAGAGATTATGACTTATGCTGCAGATTTACAAAAGGATTCAGATATAACAAAAATGTCAAGATGCAATTCAGGCTAGCAATTGTGAAGACAATAGTTAGAATGGAGAAATCAATTAATAGCAACATAGAGTCTCTGAGGGCAGAAATGAAAGCTGAATTGGCAGAACTTAAAAATGCTATCAGTGAGATCCAAACTAATAGAGATAATCTAACAGCTACGGTAAGCAAGGCAGAAGAACAAATCAGTGACCTGGAAGACAATTTAATAGATAAAAAGGGAAAAGAGGAGGCCAGGGAAAAGCAACTCAGAATCCATGAAAATAGAATCAGAGAAATAAGTGACACCATGAAGCATTCCAATGTCAGAATTATTGGAATCCCAGAGGGGTTAGAGAGAGAGAGAAGACTAGAAGATATATTTGAGCAAATCGTAGCTGAGAACTTCCCTAATCTGGGGAAATAAAACAAACATTCACGTCCTAGAGGCAGAGAGGACCCCTCCCAAGATCAAGGAAAACAGGCATATAATAGTAAAAATAGTAAAATAAAAAAATAGTAAAACTCCCAAATCTTAGAACCAGGGAAAACATCTTAAGGAGAGTTAGGGGGAAGAGATTCCTTACGTACAGAGGGAGGAACATCAGAAAAACGTCAGACCTAAGCACAGAGACCTGGCAAGTCAGAAAGGACTGGCAAGACATATTCAGGGTAATAAGCGAGAAGAACATGCAGCCAAGAATACTTTATCCAGCAAGGCTGTCATTTAGAATGGATGGAGAGATAAAGAGCTTCCAAGACCGGCAGAAACTGAAAGAATATGTGACCACTAAGCTGGCCCTGAAAGAAATATTAAGGGGGGTTCTGTAAAAGGAGAAAGACTCCAAGAGTGATAATACAACAGAAATTTACAGGGACCATCTATAAAAACAAGGTGTTCACAGGTAACATGATGAAAATAAATTCATATCATTCAATAATCACTCTCAATGTGAAGGCCTAAATGCTCACATAAAATGGCACAGGGTTGCATATTGGATAAAAAGGCAAGACCCATCCATATGCTGTCTACAAGAGATTCATTTTGAACCTAAATATACATCCAGACTGAAAGTGAAGGGATGGAGATCCATCTTCCATGCCAACGGACCTCAAAAGAAAGCTGGGGCAGGAATTCTCATATCAGACAAATTAGATTTTCAACTAAAGACTGTAGTCAAAGACACAGAAGGACACTATATCATTCTTAAAGGGTCTATCCCACAAGAAGATCTAACAATTGTAAATATCTACACCCCCGACATGGGAGCAGCCATCTACAAAAGCCAACTGTTAACCAAAATAAAGAGTCATATTGATAACGATATGTTAATTGTAGGAGACCTCAATACTCCCCTCTCGGCAATAGCCAGATCATCTAAGAAGAAGATCAACAAAGAAACAAGAGCTTTGAAGGACACACTGGACCAGATGGACCCCATAGATATATACAGAACATTCCACGCTAAAACAACAGAATACTCATTCTTCTCAAGTGCACATGGAACATTCTCCAGAATGGACCACATACTGGGTCACAAATCAGGTCTCAACCGATACCAAAAGATTGAGATTATTCCCTGCATCTTCTCAGACCATAATGCTTTAAAACTGGAACTCAATCACAGGAAAAAATTGGCAGAAATTCAAACACTTGGAAGCTACACACCCCTCTGCTCAAGAATGTCTGGGTCAACAAGGAAATCAAAGAACTGAAACAATTCATGGAAACCAATGAGAATGAAAACACATCGGTCCAAAACCTATGGAATACTGCAAAGGCGGTCCTAAAGGGGAAATACATAGCCATCCAAGGCTCACTCAAAAAAATAGAAAAATCCCGAATTCACCAACTAACTCTACACCTTAAAGAACTAGAGAAAAAGCAACAAAAGAGCTCAAAGCCACACATTAGAAGAGAAATAATTAAGATTAGAGTAGAGATCAATGAATTAGAAACCAGAAACACAGTAGATCAGATCAATGAAACTAGAAGTTGGTTCTTTGAAAGAATTAATAAGATCGATAAACCACTAGCCAGACTTATCCAAAAGAAAAGAGAAAGGACCCAAATTAATAAAATTATGAATGAAAGGGGAGAGATCACGACTAACACCAAGGAAATAGAAACAACTATTAGAAATTATTATCAACAACTATATGCCAATAAACTGAGCAACCTGGATGAAATGGATGCCTTGCCAGAAACCTATAAACTGCCAAGACTGAAACAGGAAGAAATTGACAACCTGAATAGACCAATAACCAGTAACGAGATTGAAGCAGTGATCAGATCCTCCCAAAAAACAAGAATCCAGGGCCTGGTGGATTCCCTGGAGAGTTCTACCAAACATTCAAAGAAGAAATAATACCTATTCTCCTGAAGCTGTTTCAAAGAATAGAAACAGAAGGAGACCTTCCAGACTCATTCTATGAGGCCAGCATTACCTTAATCCCCAAACCAGGCAAAGACTCCATCAAAAAGGAGAATTTCAAACCGATATCCTTGATGAATATGGATTCCAAAATCCTCAACAAAATCCTAGCTAATAGGATCCAACAATACCTTCAAAGTATCATCCACCATGACCAAGTGGGATTTATTCCCGGGATGCAAGGGTGGTTCAACATTCGAAAATCAATCAATGTGAAACAACCTGAAAATAAAAGGAGAGAGAAGAAACATATGGTCTTCTCAATTGATGCAGAAAAAGCATTTGACAAAATACAGCATCCTTTCCTGATTAAAAGTCTTCAGAGTATAGGGATAGAGGGAACATTCCTCAAGTTCATAAAATCCATCCATGAAAAACCCACAGCGAATATCATCCTCAATGGGGAAAAGCTGAGAGCCTTTCCCTCAATATCAGGAACACATCAAGAATGCCCACTCTCACCACTGTTGTTCAACATAGTACTAGAAGTCCTAGCAACAGCAATCAGACAACAAAAAGAAATAAAAGGTATTCAGATTGGCAAAGAAGAAGTCAAACTCTCCCTCTTCGCAGATGACATGATACTTTATGTGGAAAATCCAAAAGAGTCCACCCCCAAATCACTAGAATTCATACAGCAATTCAGTAATGTGGAGGGTACAAAATCAATGCACAGAAATCAGTTGCTTTCTTATACACTGACAGTGCAACTCTAGAAAGAGAAATTAGAGTAACAATTCCATTTACTATAGCACCAAAAACCATAAGATACCTCAGAATAAACCTTACCAAAGAGGTAAAGGCTCTGTACTCTAGGAACTACAGAACACTCATGAAAGAAATTGAAAAAGACACAAAAAGATGGAAAAACATTCCTTGCTCAGGGATAAGAATAAACATTGTTAAAATGTCTATGCTGCCCAGAGCAATCTATACCTTCAATGCCATCCTGATCAAAATTCCAATGACATTTTTCAAAGTGATGGAACAAACAATCCTAAAAATTGTATGGAATCAGAAAAGACCCTGAATCGCCAAGGAAATGTTGAAAAATAAAAACAAAACTGGGGGCATCACGTTGCTCAATTTCAAGCTATATTACAAAGTCGTGATCACCAAGACAGCATGGTACTGGCACAAAAATAAACATATAGACCAATGGAACATAATAGAGAGCCCAGATATGGACCCTCAACTCTATGGTCAACTAATCTTCAACAAAGCAGGAAAAAATATGCAATAGAAAAAACAGTCTCTTCAATAAATGGTGCTGGGAAAATTGGACAGCCACGTGCAGAAAAATGAAACTCGACCATTCTCTAACACCATACACAAAGATAAACTCAAAATGGATGAGAAACCTCAGTGTGAGACAGGAATCCATCAAAATCCTAGAGGAGAACATAGGCTCTAACCTCTTTGACATCGGTCACAGCAACTTCTTTCAAGATATATCTCCAAAGGCTAGTGAAATAAAAGCAAAACTGAACTTTTGGGACTTCATCAAGATAAAAACCTTCTGCACAGCACAGCAAAGGAAACAGTCAACCAAACAAAGAGGGAACACAGAGAATGGGAGAAGATATTTGCAAATGACACTACAGATAAAGGGCTGGTATCCAAGATCTATAAAGAACTTCTCAAACTCAACACCCAAAAAACAAATAACCAAGTCAAAAAATGGGCAGAAGACATGAACAGACACTTCTCCAAAGAAGACATACAAATGGCTAAGAGACATATGCAAAAATGTCCATCATCACTAGCCACGAGGGAAATTCAAGTCAAATCAAATCAAATCAAATCAAAACTGAGATACTACCTTACAGCCATTAGAATGGCAAAAATTGACAAGGCAAGAAACAAAAAATGTTGGAGAGGTTGTGGAGAAAGGGGAACCTCCTACACTCTTGGTGGGAATGCAAGTTGGTACAGCCACTTTGGAAAACAGTGTGGAGGTGCCTCAAAAAATTAAAAATAGAGCTACCCTATGACCCAGCAATTGCACTCCCAGGTATTTACCCCAAAGACAGAGATGTAGTGAAAAGAAGGGCCATATGCACCCCAATGTTCATAGCAGCAATGTCTGCAATTGCCAAACTGTGGAAAGAGCCGAGATGCCCTTCAACAGATGAATGGATAAAGAAGATGTGGTCCATATATACAATGGAATATGACTCAGCCCACAGAAAGGATGAATACCCAACTTTTACATCAACATGGATGGGACCGGAGGAGATTATGCTGAGTGAAATAAGTCAAGCAGAGAAAGTCCATTATCATATGGTTTCACTTATTTGTGGAACATAAGGAATAGCATGGAGGACATTAGGAAAAGGAAGGGAAAAATGAAGGGGGTGAAATCGGAGGGAGAGATGAACCATGAGAGACTGTGGACTCTGAGAAACAATCTGAGGGTTTTAGAGGTTGGTGGGTGGGGGGATGCGTTAGCCCAGTGGTGGGTATTAAGGAGGGCATGTACTGCATTGAGGACTGGGTGTTATACGAAAACAATGAATCTTGGATCACTACATCAAAAACTAATGGTGTATTTTATGGTAACGAACATAACATAATAAAATTAAATTTAAAAAACTCATGATTTATTGTATGGTGACTAACATAGCATAATAAAATAAATTTAAAAAAAGTTTCCCACACAAACAAAAACTAAAGGAGCTCGTGACCAGGAAACCAGCCCTCAAAAAATATTAAAGGGGAGCCTTTGAGTGGGAAGGAAAGACCAAAAGTGACAAAGACTAGAAAGGAGCAGGGAAAATCTCCAGAAACAATTACAAAACAGATAATAAAATGATGCTATATACATATTTGTCAATAATTACTCTGAATGTAAATGGACTAAACACTCCAAACAAAAGACTTAGGGTGTCAGAGTGGGTAAAAAATAAATAAGATTCATTGATGTGCTGCTTAGAGGAGACTCACTTTAGATCTAAAACCACCTGCAGAATCAAAATAAGGGGGTGGGGAATCATTTATCCCCCAAATGGATGACAAAAGAAAGTTGGAGTAGCAATACTACTTTAGAATACCTAGACTTTTTTGTTCCCCCATTACTTTTATCCTGCTTTGGTATCAGGGTACTATTGGCCTCATGGAATGATTTTGAATGTATTCCCTCTATTCCAATATTTGTAAGATTTTGATAAAGATAGCCATTAATTGTTTTTTTAAATGTGTGGTAGAATTCACCAATGAAACCATGGGGCCATGGGCTTTTCTATGCTGGGAGATATTCAATTCCTAATTCAACTCTCATTCTTGTTATTGGTCTAAGAAAATTTTCTATTGCTTGCATTCATGACACATGATTCAATTGTATTAATTTGTGCATTTTTAGGAATTATCTGTTTTTTTTCTAAGTTATCTGGTTTGTTAGTATATAATTGATTATAATAATCAGTTGTCACTCTATGCATTTCTTATTTTTCAAGTTTTATTTAAAAACCTGTTACTTAAATTACAGTGTAATATTAGTTTCAGAAGTAGAATTTAGGAATTAATCACTTACATAAAACACCCAGTGCTCATCACAAGAAGTGCCCTCCTTAATACCCATCACCCTTTTATTTTTTTAATTTTATTTTGTTATGCTAATCACCATACATTATATCATTAGTTTTTGATGTAGTGTTTCATGATTCATTGTTTGCATATAACACCCAGGGCTCCATTCAGTACGTGCCCTCCTTATATTCCATATGGACATTAAGGCTCTTTCCACAGTTTGGCTACTGTGGACATTGCTGCTATAAACATTGGGGTGCATGTACCCCTTCCGATCAATTCATTTGTATATTTGGGGTAAATACCCAGTAGTACAATTGCTGGGTCATAGGGTAGCTCTATTTTCAACTTTTTGAGGAACCACCGTACTGTTTTCCAGAGTGGCTACACCAGCTTGCATTCCCACCGACAGTGTAGGAGGGTTCCCCTTTCTCCATATCCCCGCCAACATCTGTTGTTTCCTGACTTGTTAATTTTAGCCATTCTGACTGGTGTGAGGTGGTATCTCATTGAGGTTTTGATTTGGATTTCCCTGATGCCAAGTGATGTTGAGCACTTTTTCATGTGTCTGTTGGCCATTTGGATGTCTTCTTTGGAAAAATGTCTGTTCATGTCTTCTGCCCATTGCTTGATTGGATTATTTGTTCTTTGGGTGTTGAGTTTGATAAGTTCTTTATAGATTTTGGATACTAGCCCTTTATCTGATATGTCATTTGCAAATATCTTCGCCAATTCTGTCGGTTGTCTTTTGGTTTTGTGGACTGTTTCTTTTGCTGTGCAAAAGCTTTTTATCTTGATGAAGTCCCAATAGTTCATTTTTGCCCTTGCTTCCCTTGCCTTTGGCGATGTTTCTAGGAAGAAGTTGCTGCAGCTGAGGTCGAAGAGGTTGCTGCCTGTGTTCTCCTTTAGGATTTTGATGGACTCCTGTCTCACATTTAGGTCTTTCAACCATTTTGAGTCTATTTATGTGTGTGGTGTAAGGAAATGGTCCAGCTTCATTCTTCTGCATGTGGCTGTCCAATTTTACCAACACTATTTGTTGAAGAGACTGTCTTTTTTCATTGGACATTGTTTCCTGCTTTGTCGAAGATTAGTTGACCATAGAGTTGAGGATCCATTTCTGGGCTCTCTAATCTGTTCCATTGATCTATGTGTCTGTTTTCATGCCAGTACCATACTGTCTTGATGATGACAGTTTTGTAATAGAGCTTGAAGTCCGGAATTGTGATGCTTTGTTTCTCTTTTTCAACATTCCTCTGGCTATTTGGGGTCTTTTCTGGTTCCATACAAATTTTAGGATTATTTGTTCCATTTCTTTGAAAAAACTTGATGGCATTTTGATAGGGATTGCATTGAATGTGTAGAAGGCTCTAGGTAGCATTGACATCTTCACAATATTTGTTCTTCCAATCCATGAGCATGGAACATTTTTCCATTTCTTTGTGTCTCCCTCAATTTCTTTCATGAGTATTTTATAGTTTTCTGAGTACAGATTCTTTGCCTCTTTGGTTAGATTTATTCCTAAGTTTCTTATGGTTTTTGGTGCAATTGTAAATGGGATTGACTCCTTAATTTCTCTTTCTTCTCTCTTGTTGTTGGTGTATAGGAATGCCACTGATGTCTGTGCATTCTTTTTATATCCTGCCACTTTACTGAATTCCTGTAGGAGTTCTAACAGTTTTGGAGTGGAGTCTTTTGGGTTTTCCACATAAAGTATCATATCATCTGCAAAGAGTGAGAGTTTGACTTCTTCTTTACCAATTCAGATGATTTTATTTCTTTTTGTTGTCTGATTGCTGTGGCTAGGACTTCTAATACTATGTTGAATAGCAGTGGTGAGAGTGGACATCCCTGCCATGTTCCTGATCTTAGGGGGAAAGCTCTTAGTTTTTCCCCATTGAGAATGATATTCACTGTGGGTTTTTCATAGATGGCTTTTATGATCTTGAGGTATGTACCCTCTATCCCTAGACGCTGAAGAGTTTTGATCAGGAAAAGATGCTGTACTTTGTCAAATGCTTTTTCTGCATCTATTGAGAGGATCATGTTTCTTGTTCTTTCTTTTATTAATGTATTGTATCACATTGATTGATTTGAAGATGTTGAACCAACCGTGCAGCCCAGGGATAAATCCCACTTGGTCGTAGTGAATAATCCTTTTAATGTACTGTTGGATCCTATTGGCTAGTATTTTGGTGAGAATTTTGACATCCATGTTCATCAGGGATTTTGGTCTGTAATTCTCCTTTTTGATGGGGTCTTTGTCTGGTTTTGGGATCAAGGTAATGCTGGCCTCATAAAACAAGATTGGAATTTCTCCTTCCATTTCTATTTTTTGGAACAGTTTAGGAGAATAGGTATTAATTCTTTAAATGTTTGGTAGAATTCCCCTGGGAAGCCATCTAGCCTGGGGCTCTTGTTTCTTGGGAGATTTTTGATGACTGCTTCAATTTCCTTAGTGGTTATAGGTCTGTTCAGGTTTTCTATTTCTTCCTGGTTCAGTTTTGATAGTTTATACATCTCTAGGAATGCATCCATTTCTTCCAGGTTATCTAATTTGCTGGCATATAGTTGCTCATAATATGTTCTTATAATTGTATTTCTTTGGTGTTGGTTGTGATCTCTCCTCTTTCATTCATGATTTTATTTATTTTATTTATTTGGATTAGTTCTCTTTTCTTTGTGATAAGTCTGGCCAGGGGTTTATCAATCTCATTAATTCTTTCAAAGAACCAGCTCCTAGTTTCAGTTGTTCTACTGTTCTTTTGGTTTCTATTTCATTTATTTCTGCTCTGATCTTTATTTTTTCTCTTCTCCTGCTGGGTTTAGGCTTTATTTGTTGTTCTGTCTCCAGCTTCTTTAGGTGTAGGTTTAGGTTGTGTATTTGAGACCTTTCTTGTTTCTTGAGAAAGGCTTGTATTGCTATATACTTTCCTCTCAGGACTGCCTTTGCTGCATCCCAAAGATTTTGAACAGTTGTGTTTTCATTTGTTTCCATGAATTTTTTAAATCTTCTTTAAGTTCCTGGTTGACCCATTCATTTTTTAGTAGGATGCTCTTTAGCCTCTATGCATTTGAGTTCTTTCTGACATTCCTCTTGTGATTGAGTTCTAGTTTCAAAGCGTTGTGGTCCAAAAATATGCAGGGAATGATCCCAATCTTTTGGTACTGGTTGAGACTTGATGTGTGACCTAGGATGTGATCTATTCTGGAGAATGTTCCATGGGCACTAGAGAAGAATGTGTAATCTGTTGCTTTGGGATGGAATGTTCTGAATATATCTGTGAAGTCCATCTGGCCCAGTATGTCATTTAAAGCCTTTATTTCCGGGGCACCTGGGTGGCTCAGTCGTTAAGCATCTGCCTTTGGCTCAGGTCACGATCCCAGGGTCCTGGGATCGAGCCCCGCATCAGGCTCCTTGCTCGGCGGGAAGCCTGCTTCTCCCTCTCCCCCTCTCCCTGCTTGTGTTCCTTCTCTCGCTGTGTCTCTCTCTGTCAAATAAATAAATAAAATCTTAAAAAAAATAAAAAATAAAATAAAGTCTTTATTTCCTTGTTAATCTTTTGCTTAGATGATATTTCCATTTCAGTGAGGGGGGGGTCTTAAAATTCCCCACTATTCTTGTATTGTTGTTGATGTGTTTCTCTGCTTTTGTTATTAATTGCCTTATATAATTGGCTGCCCCCATGTTAGGGGCATAGATATTTACAATTGTTAGATCCTCTTGTTAGATAGACCCTTTAAGTATGATATAGTGTCCTTCCTCATCTCTTATTATAGTCTTTGGTTTAAAATCTAATTTGTCTGATATAAGGATTGCCACCCCAGCTTTCTTTTGGCGTCCATTAGCATGGTAAATGGTTTTCCATCCCCTCACTTTCAATCTGGAGGTGTCTTTCGGTCTAAAATGAGTCTCTTGCAGACAGCATAATGGGTCTTGTTTTTTTATCCAATCTGATAGCCTGTGTCTTTTAATTGGGGCATTTAGCCCATTTACATTCAGGGAAACTTTTGAAAGGTATGAATTTAGTGCCATTGTATTGCCTATAAGGTGACTGTTACATTGTGTTCCTTTCTGGTCTATGTTACTTTTAGGCTCTCTTTGCTTAGAGGACCTCTTTCAATATTTCTTGTAGGGCTGGTTTCATGTTTGCAAATTCCTTTAGTTTTTGTTTGTCCTGGAAGCTTTTTATCTCTCCTTCTATTTTCAAGGACAGCCTAGCTGGATATAGTATTCTTGGCTGCATATTTTTTTGCATTTAGTGCTCTGAATATATCATGCCAGTCTTTTCTGGCCTGCCAGGTCTCTGTGGATAGGTCTGTTGCCAATCTAATGTTTCTACCATTGTAGGTTACAGACCTCTTGTCCCAAGCTGCTTTCAGGATTTTCTCTTTGTCGCTGAGACTCATAAGTTTTATTATTAGATGTCGGGGTGTTGACCTATTTTTATTGTTTTTGAGGGGGGGTTCTCTGTGCCTCCTGGATTTTGATGCCTGTTTCCTTCCCCAAATTAGGGAAGTTCTCTGCTATAATTTGCTCCAATATACCTTCTGCCCTCTCTCTCTTTCTTTTTCTTCTGGGATCCCAATTAGTCTAATATTGTTTCATCTTATGGTATCACTTATCTCTCGAATTCTGCCCTTGTGATTCATTAGTTTATCTCTCTTTTTCTCAGTTTCTTTATTCCCCATCATTTGGTCTTCTATATCACTAATTCTCTCTTCTGCCTCATTTATCCTAGCAGGTACAGCCTCCATTTCTGATTTCACCTCATTAATAGCCTTTTTGATTTTGACTTGTTTAGATTTTAGTTCTTTTATTTCTCTAGAAAGGGTTTCTCTAGTATCTTCCTTGCTTTTTTCAAGCCCAGCTAGTATCTTTATAATCATCATTCTGAACTCTACTTCCAACATCTTACTGATGTGCTTATTGATTAGGTCCCTGGCAGTCAGTACTGCCTCTTGTTTGTTTGTTTTTATTTGAGGTGATTTTTTTGTCGTCATTTTGTCCAGAGGAGAATAGATGAATGAGAGAACAAAATGCTAAGAGGGTAACAACAGCCCCAGAAAAATATACACTAAACAAATCTGAAGAGACCTGAAACCAGGGGGAAAGAAAGGGAAAGAAACAAAAGAGAAAAAAAGAAAAAGAAAAAGAAAAAAATGTCAAATATGATCAGGCTGGTGCATAGATGGGTGCCACACACTAGATTTTGGGCATATTTTGGTCTGTCAGAAGAAAGTGCCTCCCAGAATTTTAAGGAAAGAAAAACTTATGTACAAAAATAAGGGTAAATATGATGAAGGGATGGAATATGACTGTAAAGATGAAAATTATAAAAGATTTTATAAAAGGAATTGATAAGATAATAAGTTGATTGAAAAAAGAAAGAAGAGCAATTAAAAACAAAAAGGGGGAGAGAATGTGATCAGGCAGGAGACTAGAACAAAGCCATACACTAGAGATTTAGCGTATATTTTGGTCTGTTAGAAGAAACTGTATCCCAAAATTTTAAAGAGAGAACAACTTATACATACCAAAAATAAATTTAACTACTATGAAGGGATAGAATATGACTCTAAAAATGAAAAATAAAAAAAATTTTAAAAGGGGATTGATAAGATGTTGGTTGGAAAAGGCAAAAAGAAAAATTCAAAAAAAAAGAAAAAGAAAATTTTAAAAATTAACTTTGAAAGACTAAAGAATCAGGGGCAAAAAAGTCATGAAGTTTATGTGCAATATTCCCCTAGTGCTGGAGTTCTGCCATTCTCATTGATCTGTAAACTTGGTCTTGGCTGGCTGTTCTTGCTGATCTTCTGGGGGAGGGGCCTGTCACACTGATTCTCAAATATCTTTGCCAGAGGCAGAATTGCCCCACCCTTGCCGGGTCCTGGCTAATATGCTCAGGTTTGCTCTCAGTAGCTTTTGTTCCCTGCAAGCTTTCCATACAGCTTTGGAGGACGAGAGTGAAAATGGCGGCCTCCCACTCTCCACCCCAGAGAAGCCGAGAACTTGGGGCCCCAGTCCTCAGTGCACCCCCAGAGAAAAGCCGTCAATCACTCCCATCTCCTTGGTCTCCAGCCACACTCCGTGCTCACCGAGACTGTGACCAAGCATTTCTATTTCTGGCACCCGACCCCGTGTGGAGTCTCCGAACCCAGCAGATTCCTGCAGTGCACTCCCGCGCCACTCCTCCTGGGGGAAGAAGGGGAGTGTCCCTGAATCTGCCACTTGTTGGGTCTCTGCTGTAGAAGCAGTGGCCTGACTGTGCTGCAGATCACGGTTTATGGCAACCCCAAGCTGAGAGCCTGCTCCTCGGCTCTGTCTTTGCAGCCGGCTTCCCTGCTCTGAGCTCTGCCACACTCAGGCATCCCAGGTCTTTCTGTGACCCCAAGGGCCCTGTGACCACACTGTCCCAGCGAGGGTTGCACTCCCCGCTTAGCCACTGGAGTGACGTCTCTCAGCGGAGCAGACTTCTAAAAGTTCTGATTTTGTGCTCTGCTGCTCTATCACTTGCCAGTAGCGGCTGACGGGTGTCTCTCCCCCCGCTGTCTATCTTCCAGAAAAGCACCTCAGATTCACTTCTCCACATGTCCTACCTTCCAGAAAGTGCTCGCTTTTCTGTTCATAGAGTTGCTGCTATTCTTTTCTTCAATATCCTGTTGAGTTGTAGGTGTTCAGAATAGTTTGATCACTATCTAGCTAAATTCCTGGGACCAGACTAAATTTAGGTCTCCTACTCCTCTGCCATCTTGCTCCTCCTTCCCCCATCACCCATTTAACCCATCCCCCCACCCACCTCCTGTCAAGCAACCCTCAGTTTGTTCTCTATAGTTAAGAGTATGTTTTCTGGTTTGCCATTCTTTTTCTTTTTCTCCTATGTTCATATGTTTTGTTTCTTAAATTCCACATATGAGTGAAATCATATGGTATTTGTTTTTCTCTGACTGATTTATTTTGCTTAGCATAATACTCTCTAGCTCCATCCACATCATTGAAAATGGCAAGATTTCTTCTTTTTTATGGCTGAATAATATTCCATTGTATATATAAACCACATCTTTATGCATTCATCAGTTGATGGACATAGGGGTTCTTTCCATAATTTGGCTGTTTTTCATAATGCTGCTATAAACATCAGGGTGCATGTATCCTTTCAAATCAGTATTTTTGTATTCTTTGGGTAAATACCTGGTGGTTGGGCAGGTGGATAATAGGCAGTTGCTGGATAATAGGGTAGTTCTATTTTTAACTTTGTGAGGAACCTCCAAACTGTTTTCCAGAGTGACTGCACCAGGTTGCATTCCCACCAACAGTGTACGAGGGTTCTTCTTTCTCTGCATCCTCACCAACACCTGTTGTTTCCCGTGCTCTGAATTTTAGCCATTCTGAGAGGTGTGAGGGGATATCTCATTGTAGTTTTGATTTGTATTTCCCTGATGATGAGTGATGTTGAGCAGCTTTTCATGTGTCTTTTAGCCATCTGTATGTCTTCTTTTTTTTTCCTGACATCAAAACTATATTTATAGTTTTATTATGGCAACAAATAGTTGTTACAGTGAGATCTATAAACATATACAGAATTATTATATTTAAATTCATATAGAACAATATTTACATTTTTAAGTTACACTTTTGAAATCAGAAGATGAAGTACAGCTTAACTTTACACAAAGAAAAGAAAAATACACAAAACAAAAACAGACAAAGTTAGCAGTAAAAATATAACTATCTGTTCTTGATATGTGGAAACTCTTTGTCAGAAAGCTACATCTTAATCTGATTGTCCAAATCATTAAAATATGGATGATTCAGTGCCATTTTGCCAGAAATTCGTTTGGCAGATTCATAGACTAACATTTTCGAGAGCAGATCCAAGCCATTTTCATCCTAGTTTTTAACATGGGATGCCAGGCTTCCTGGTTTCCACTTGGGAAATGTATTCTTATAGTCCTGTAAAGATTCCACTTCTGAGCACACTTCATTATTGGGAGTGGCCAAAGCTCTGAAAATTCTGAAAAGTTGATCAATTTCTGAATCCCCATGGAAAAGTGGTTTATTGGTTGCTAATTCTGCAAATATGGTGCCTATACTCCAAATGTCAACTGGAGTCAAGTAGCAAGCTGACCCCAGCAATACTTCTGGTCATCTATACCACAGTGTTACCACCGCATGTGTGTATACTCTAATAGGTATTACAAAAGCTCTGGCAAAGCCAAAATCAGCCAGTTTAATTGTTCCTTTGTCATCAGTCAATAGATTTTGAGGTTTTTAAGTCTCTGTGCAGAACTCTTCTGGACTGGCAAAAGACAATCCCTTGTAGGATTTGGTACAAATAACTCTTAACAAGTGAAGAATCCATGAACTGACCAAGAGGGATGGAATATAACTATTTCTTGAGATCCATGGAAAGGAATTCAAAGATGAGATGTAACCTGGAATCTTGCATAAGCACATCTTGAAGACTGACTATATTTGGATGATGAAGTTCTATTAATAGAGAAATTTCCCAAATTGCAGTACTAGGAACCCCTTCTTCTTCACTTTCTAGTCTGATTTTCTTCATGGCTACCACTTGACCTGTAGTTTTGTGTCTACCCTTATACACAACTCCATAGGTACCTTCGCCAATTTTCTCTATTTTGGTATAATCTTCCATAGTTAATCAGCAGATTTGGTAGATCCTCAGCAACTCTACCCGGCTTATTATCCCACAAGGAAAGTGGTGGTGGCTACCATGTCAGCATCCCTCTTGACTCAACTTCCAAAAGCCAGCTTTAGCCATCTGTATGTCTTCTTTGTAAAAGTGTCTATCATGTCTTCTGCCCATTTCTTAACTGGATTATTTGATTTTTTTAAAGATTTTATTTATTTATTTGACAGAGAGAGAGACAGCGAGAGCAGGAACACAAGCAGGGGAGAGGGTCAGAGGGAGAAGCAGGCTTCCCACCAAGCAGGGAGCCCGATGTGGGACTCGATCCCAGGACCCTGGGATCATGACCCAAGCCGAAGGCAGATGCTTAATGACTGAGCCACCCAGGCACCCCTGGGTGGAATATTTTATATATATATCTTTTAGAACCATGTATTCTGAAGTATGTTTCCAATAAAAAACATTCTTGTAGAAAAAAATTAATATTTTTAACTGAGGGTACCCATTTAAAATAAAGCATATCAGAGGGGAGGTGGGTGGGGGGATGGGTGAAATAGGTGAAGGGGATTAAGAGTACACTTATCATAATGAGCACTGAATAATGATGTATAAATTTTGAATTATTATATTGTACACCTGAAAGTAATATAACATTGTATGTTAACTATACTGGAATTAAAATTAAATACATAATAACAAAAAAGAACCATAAGCCAAATCCTCCAAAATCCAAATAAAGACAGAAACTAGTAAAAAAAAAATCCAAAAGTCTAAATAACACAATAAGCAAAGTCTGCTTCCTAGTAACCAAGATGAAAGATCTATGGTTCTAATCTTAGGTCTTTAGCTTATTTCTAGGATTAATATTCAGCTAATTGTGCTGTCTTCCCCTTCATAGAATCTGAAGTCCAGCACAATTCCCACATTCCTGGGACACTGGCTGCTTGTTTCCTTCTCTACACAGCCCAGCCAGAATAAAGGGAGAGAAAATTTTCAGGAGTAGAATTCTTGTTGGCCAAAATTTTAGGCATGGATATGTGTTGTGTGTTAATAAAACTAACTCTATTTTAACAGAGATAAATGTTAGCCAAACTAAACCTAATTTAGTCTGCCAATACATGTGAGGACTCCTGGGTCTCATAAGCACTGGGGGAGGGGGGGGCGTAAAATGTGAATGCCTTCTAAGTTATTATGTCCTAAAACTTCCCAGCCAAAACTTGTGACTTAGAGTTCTTTGCAAAAATCTCCTTCCTCTATAGTTTTCTCTTCACAGGCTAAACTTTAACTGAAGAGAAGCAGTATGCCTTCTTATGGTTAATGATATCAACTATTATTATGAATCTGAGGACAAAACTTATCTCAGCATTAAATATTAGTTGACACATTTGATTGGTTGAATAATATATCATTGAGTATGAAGTGTATAGTAATATATATCAATGAAAGTAGAGGCAGTTTGATACTTTAGTGTCCAAAAGCAACTTTTGGTGTTTGCCAAAGGAAGAATCCTTCTAGTTATCAAAAACAAATTTTTCTGAAGGTGGAGTAGAGGAGAATTCTGGGAATTAAGTCTCTAAATGGTAGATTATGGCTTGAAATAATTTCCCCTTTGTACTTTTTTAAAATTCACATTAAAAAACTGCTTTTTCATTCCACCGAGAACAATTTTGGACACAAAAAAATTCCTTTTTCTTTGTTATCTTTCATACAAATGGGAAATACTATGTTTTTCTAATGTTTCCAAAAACATTATTAAACATTACTAAAAACAAAAGTGGATGAGAGCAAATAAAGTACAAAAAATGAGCATTAAAAAATAATCAAGTTGACAAACATGTTTTCTCAACCTCTCATAGCTTCTCTGATTCACAAACTCAATTTCACATGATCTGAGAAATTCAGTAGAAATTTCTTTTTTGTAAATTTTTAGACTCACCTCTTCACTTCCATTTTCTTATTTGTGCCTTCCCTACACTACAGAGAGACTGTGATAGGCAACTATTTTGGAAGAAAACAATGGGTGGAAAGTCAGATCATTAGTGTTTTCATGAGTAATCATAAAACTCTATTTCTCTTGGGAAAGCAAAATAGAAAGGGGCATTGAAACCTCTAACTTCTTCCTCACTTGGGAAAGACAAAGGGTTCTTCTTTCACAGAACCAGAAAGAGGCCTCAGGAGGCACTTCTCAAAAATATATTATGAAATTCCAATGATACAATAAATGTGAAGTAAAAATAAGGGCTAGTAGGTTACCCTGGTAATTAGAAAGACCCTCAAAGTATCACATTCACTTATGATGTTTGTCTAATTATGCTACATCTGACATAAAACAATAAAGATTCATTCCATTTTTGTCTCTGGCCTCATAATGTGGTTTTCTTATATTATGCATACCATATTTGGTGAATCAAAATGATCAACTCAGTCATACTTTAGTAATCTGGAGAAATTCATCCATTTCTTTCAAAGCAGTCATCAGATATGTGCTAACTTTCAAAAGAGTCATCTAATATAGAATATATTATTATACTATTATGGCATTGTTAAGCTGAGTAAAATATAGACCATGAATTTGATGTTGAGATTAAACTATGGCCACCAGTTTTCAAAATTGATTCATCTTTTTTCCTCCATAAGTTTCCATGAACACTGGAATGTAACTGGAGCTAATGGAGATTACTCCAAGACAGGTCTATAATTCGTGGAAGTTGCTAATAAGATGCCGGAACTCAATGTCACAGAGCTTACAAACTTCCTAAATGGAGCTGAATTCAGTGTTCCAAAATATGTAAGGACCTTTTAATATCACCAGTTAGAGAGAAGGAAAGGTAAAATATGGGACTTTAGGTATAATCTCCAATAAAATAGCTGACGTAGGACTTTTACTTCTCCCCTTCCTCCCATGTTATTTCAATTACTACTCTGTGTCTTTGTTTAGCCTCGTATTTAGATTATACTGTACTTAACGTATCTTCGGTGCTCAGGTTTATCTGCATGTAATAAAAATGTGAACTTAAGTCCAGGCTATACCACAATAGGGTTGCAAAAACTTTTGAGTCCCTGCTCCAATAAAAATTTCAGTTCACCTCACTAAAAAATAATTATGTTCCTAGGAGTTCAAAGAATTTCACAATCTTTGGATGATAATAGATATATGGAGTGAAAAGTGCTGAGGCTAAAAATCAGTTAGATTAGAGCTGATTTCTTGATAAGAAAGAGATAGAGGTAGTGCAAAAGGTATAATGGAAATCATGTGGAAACCTAGATACAGTTTGCAGTGTCTTGAGCAAACATGTCCATCAAAATAAGTGGCCTCCTGTGAGAGACTAAATACAAGGCCTAAATATAGGTAAATACTAAAATGAAAAGAAAGGGTTTGTCCTTTTTCAAAACATTCTGCAATCTATTTTGCTTCATCATTTAAATGTATTTTGAAATATTTTGTGGTGGAGGAACTCCAAGACATAAAACACATGAAAGCAGATCTGGTCTGATTTGAAAGAAAGCTGGGAGACCAAGAGAACTGTTGGTTGGTCTCTTCTTTTTACCTTCTTTAATTTTTCTCTAGCCCCTAAGATACTTCTATGGGACATCAGGGTTCTACAAAACACAGCTTGCAGATCTTTAGATCAGTCCAACTTGCTCATTTTGTATATGGATAAACACCTGAGAAGAAACAGGACCAGTGGGGTCAAGGTTATACCAGGTGTTTGGCAAGAGGTAATGCTGTAGAGTCAGACTACCTGAGTTTGGACCTAATTCTTTTACTTAATAGCTGGGTGACCTTGAGTATTACTTAACTTCATTTTCTTCAGTTTCTCAATCTGTGAAATATAGATAAAAACAATGAGTTAGTATACATAAAGTACTTAGATTAACATCTGGCACACACTGTGTTTGTGTATATAATGTATGTGTGTGTCTAGGACTATAGCCCAGGAATTTTAGTAATATACCATTCTTCCTTTCATGTACTTCAAAATCAAAATTTCAAGTGAATTTTGGCCAAACCTGACATTTCATCATGTGACTAGAGAAGTATTTTGTGAGATTTTTTCATCAGCTGTGCTGAGCCTTGTTTTGTGAACAGACCATGATCGGCTTTGGAATCAAGCAGATTTCGTTTTGATCTCAGACCCACTCCTTGTAACTCTTTGTTCTCATGTAAGTTTCTTAATCCCTTTGGATTTCAATTTCCTTATTTTAAAAATGGTGATAATACTGTCTCATGGAGCAATGACCATGGAACAGAACTTTTTAGGGGCCAAAAGCATTACTCTGTGGGAGTGTGATAAGTACGTTCAAGCCCTAAAAGGCAATAAACATGAAGGAACAATGCAGAAATTTTCGGATAATCTTAGATAATCTAACCAGGAGTAGTGGACTACAGTGAAACAAAAGGAAGAATGAACCAAGGAGAGGAAAAATTGAAAGCATGCTGTATTAAACCATGGAATGATCATTCCCAAGGGAAGATGTGGAAGTCCCTTGGTTTGAGTCATTCCAATTAAGCTGAAGTAAAGTCAAGTAGAATCTATCTGGGGAGCAAACTTTCCCTGGCTGAGAAACCAAGAAGATGAGCTAATAAGGGATTTGTATCTTTTTTTGAGCCAGGGGTGGAAATATCTCCTAGATGCACATCTGCATGGAATCTGAGCCAGCTGGGGATGATAAGAAGCAAGAGAAACCCACACAAAGAGAGAAAAAGAAAGAAGGAATGTAGAACAGGGATAATGGAAAAGAACTAGGAAAGACAGGTACGAAAAAGGCAAAGAAAAGAAATGAATAAAGAATAGAGTGAAGCAGAAAACAAAGAAAGAAAAGAGAGAGTGGAACAACTGAGAAAAATTTAAATCAGAGTGTTGACAAAAAAAGAGTATTGAGGTGTTAGTAGGCCCAGTGATGCTGATATCCACTGTTCATTAATGATGCATCTTCTCATTACATAGGCCCTGTGACCTGGGACTTGGCATCAGAAAACAATTGGTTCCTAGCAGCTGATAAATAAACAAGCCCAAGCCCGGAGATGATTAGATGGAGACATCTTTTTTCCTCTCCACTGAAAGAAATGTCCTTTTTTCCCCTCCTCTTCAAAAGCTAAACAATGCTTGTTTCCTAGAAACAGCTGGGAGTATAGGGAAGAATATCAGCTGTTTTTGCCAGCCCCAGAGTTCATTCCAGGGATCCAATTCCCTTTCCCATTATACTAGTTCTTTAGCCAACCCATTTGCAGAGATGAAGTTCCCCACCCAACATACCTGTGCCAAAGAAAGTAGAGGCTTTGTACTCTTTCAAAGTCCCGAGGCTTTGGACAATGATCTTTATCCTGAGGTAGCACCACATAAACACTCTTGTATAGAAAGTGAACACATTTCTAAAAGTTTTTATTTGGAAAGTACTGAGAGCATTTTCATAAGACCCTGACCCTCTTATAGGCTTTTATATGTTCTATCTCTGGTTCTGCTGTACCCAGCCCCTTGCCCCAACTCCTTATACAGCTCCTGCTGTTCTATCTGCACTTTCTTACCTTCAACTACTCATTGCCTTCAACCATCTCTTTCCATTTTCTTTTCACATGGCTCTCATGGGAAAAGTAGATGATGCTAGAGAGGATTGTAAAGGTTAGCAATCATTAGTCAGAGGCCCTAGAGGTAATTACTCAGCAAACTATCTACCTCTTCCTACCTTGGGGAAGCTGTCCTTTTTTAAACTCTATCAGAGAGCAAATTGTACTCAGGCCAGTGAACACAACAACACTAACAAATAATAAACTTGTATTTTTCTGTGGCACTTTACAACTTATCACATTTAAATCTCAACAACCTTATGAAATTGTGTTTCAAATATTCAATTGGTACTTGTAGAGAGAGAAAAGAAAGCACAGACTGAAAGAGATATAAATTTCGAATCTTGGAAAACAAGCACAACAGTGCTGGGTTTAAGATGAAGTCTTCAAGTAGACAATCAGATATTTGTCCAGTGGCCAGTGAACAGAACCAGTCTTATAAATGGTGGTATACAAGTATTCCCTGACTTGGAATTGTAGACCTCATGATTAAAATTCCTTTCCACTAACTCGACCACTGATATGAATGATTGACTCTCAGGATTTGAAAGGTACTCTGATAATTTGGAAAATTTTATCCAATTCCTCACCTGATATCTGATCCTCTCTACATTATTCCTATCAAATAGTAATTGGGTCTCTCCCCAAAAACTTTAAACAGCAGAAACCCACTAATTTTTGAGACATCCTATGCCTCTAAAACCTAGCTGGAACTTTCTATTAACTTGAAATATGTCCGTTTATTACATGTAACTACCAAAACTCACTATACCTGTTGAGCTGGGTTTGAAGTCATTCCTCTTCCCTACCAGAGCCCTTCAGACACTAAAATCAGGGGCCCAGATTTTCCTGGGAGTTCTTATGCCAGCTACTCATCCCTGAGCTCTTTTTCTCTTCTTCATGTAGCATAGTTCAGAGTACCGTCATCATCTTGGTTACAGCCCTAAAACCTCTCCAGCTTCTCTGTATCCTCCTAACATGTGACACTTAGCTCTGAGCACCACATTCCTGCTTTGCTGTGAAAGGTAAGAAGCATTGTGTGCCTATCACCACCCACTTCCTGGATTTTGAATTCTTGTCCATGCAGCCCCATCATAAGGCTGACTCACACAGGCCCAATAACTGGGACCTGCTTTAAGATATGTGCATTTAATTGGGAAACAATTTTATATCTCCTGGAAAGATCACACTTTAGTCAGCCTATTCATTTCCCTCCTTAAACCATTATTACCCTGAGCAGAACAATTCCCAGTACTGTTAAGCTTTACTGAACTATTGTGTTTGAGCAGGAAGAGATTTTAGGAAACAGAGGCTCAGGGAGGTGAAATTGTCTCCCCAAGATCACACAGGGAATAAGTAGCTGAGCACAGTCTAGAACTCAGATTCCCTGAAGCCCAGGCCAGAGCTGCTTAGAGGAGTCAGCCTTAGATAACTCTTCGGCTCTTGTCTTTTAGGACATAGCACCTCAGTGGAAAGATCCCCAAAAGCTGCCAAATATTTCTCTCCTGACCCAATACCCTCCCCATACCTTGTACACTATTTCCTGGCTTCCCCCAAACCAAAACATAGGTGAATCTTAGGGTGCATTAATACAGGGCCTAAGGAATCCCAAGAAACACAAACATGTGCCAGAAATGCTGCCACCAGAAAATTTAAAACTCTGCCAAATATATGGTACTTGATTGGCCCCATGCTCTTTAGGCTTATGCCAGGCCCAAGACCTAAGGGAACTATTTATTAGGGGAAGTTCAACTAGACAACAGAGTGTGGTAAGTACATTCGAGCTTTAGAGCCCTTATGGTAGACACAAAGTCTTACCAAAATAGCTTCCTTGACCCAGACTCAGGCAGTCATGTGTGGTTCTCCCCAACATGTCAAATTGTGGCAGGTGGCAGGAATCCAAAGGAGCTCAGGAAAGAGGTCCAAAAATCAGCATGTCCTTCAATTTTCCTTCATTTTCTGAATCTTTCAAGTTTCTATGGAGTGGTGAAACTTTTGAGTAAAAATGGCAAGTTGAATGTACACATATAATTTCATTGCCTCTTGAAACTTCATTAAAATTGGAACAAAGGGATCTTTTTAAAAAACATAAATCCAGGGGCGCCTGGATGGCTCAGTTGGTTAAGCAGCTGCCTTCAGCTCAGGTCATGATCCCAGGGTCCTAGGATTGAGCCCCACATCAGGCTCCCTGCTTAGCAGAGAGCCTGCTTCTCCCTCTCCCTCTGCCTGCCGCTCTGCCTACTTGTGTTCTCTCTCTATCTCTCTGTCAAATAAATAAATAAACTCTTAAAAAAACACATAAATCCACAAGGAGGAGGGAAATAAAAGAGAAGGTGGAAGCAGTTAAGTTTGATCAGCCAGAATACAGATGGACAGGTAGCAGCCAACTTAGCATGTTCAAGAAAACATAATCCTATGTTGGCAAGTAAGTTTTATGCTGAAAAAAACAAGTAAGTTTTATGCTGAATCATCCTCAAAAAAAGCTCAGAAACAGTGGCCATAGTTAATTTGGCAGTAAGAAAATAGGAACAGAGAAATCATCAAATCATTAACAAATTCAAGAAAATACCCCAGGACTGAAAACTATCGGTTTCTAGAAAAGGCCCACAGAGTACCCATAACAATAGAAAAAAATAGATCTACAAGTGAAATTGTAAGATTTGAGAGTGTTTGCAGAAAAGAAAAAAAAATGCAGAGAAGAAAAAATGCTTCCAGAGAAATATGAACAGGCCACATGTAAAAAAAAAAAATCAAGAATTAGAATGACTAGATTTCTCAATAGGCAACACTAGAAACTAGAGAAGCAATGAAGCAAATGAAGAAGCGATACTTCCAAAATTCTGAAGGAAAATCATTTCCAACCTTGAATTTTATGAACAAGTATTAAGGTAGCATGAAAACACTTTCAGATATGTGAACTATGAATTTAATTATGTTCCCCTCAAGTTCATATGTTGAAGTCCAACCCACCCATACCTCAGAATGTGATTTTATTTAGAAATAAGATTGTTGAATATATAACTTCATTTAATATGAGATCATACTGGAGTAGGGTGGGCCCTTAATACAATATGATTGATATCCTTATAAAAAGGGGAAATCTGCTTTTTTGTTTTTGTTTTTTTATTAGGTTATGTTAATCACCATACATCATTAGTTTTTTTAATGCAAATCATTTTTTATTATGTTATGTTAATCACCATACATTACATCATTAGTTTTTTTAAAGCAAATCATTTTTTATTATGTTATGTTAATCACCATACATTACATCATTAGTTTTTGATGTAGTGTTCCATGATTCATTGTTTGCGTTTAACACCCAGTCCTCCATTCAGTACGTGCCCTCTTTAATACCCAACACCAGGCTAATCCATCCCCCCACCCCCCTCGCCTCTAGATCCCTCAGTTTGTTTCTCAGAGTCCATAGTCTTTCATGGTTCATCTCCCCCTCCGATTTCCTCCCCTTCATTTTTCCCTTCCTGCTATCTTCTTCTTTTTTTTTTTTAACATACAATGTATTATTTGTTTCAGAGGCACAGGTCTGTGATTCAATAGTCTTACACAATTCACAGCACTCACCATAGCACATACCCTCCCCAATGTCTATCACCCAGCCACCCCATCCCTCCCACGCCCCACCACTCCAGCAACCCTCAGTTTTTTAAAAATTTTTTTAAATTTGAGAATAGTCAACACACAATGTTACATTAGTTTCAGGTATACAACATAGTGATTTGACAAGTTTATACATTATGCTGTGCTCAGCACAAGTATAGCTATCATTTGTCACCATACAACGCTATTATAGTACCATTGACTGTATTTCCAAGTGTGACTTATTCCTGTAACTTACTCATTCCATAACTACCAGCTTGTATCTTCCACTCCCTTTCATCCGTTTTGCCCATTCCCCTGCCCCCCTTCCCTCTGGCAACTATCAGTTTGTTCTATTTATAGGTCTGATTCTGCTTTTTGTTTGTTTGTTTATCCATTTTTTAAGATTTCACACATAAGTGAAATCATATGGTATTTGTCTTTTTCAGCCCAACTTATTTCACTTAGTATAATACCCTCTAGATCCATCCATGTTGTCACAAATGGCACAAACTCATCTTTTTGTGGTTGCATAACATTCCATTGTGTGCGTGTGTGTGTGTGTGTGTGTGTGTGTTTGTGATCTTCCTTATCATTTTACCAGTAGATTAAAAAGGGACATTTGGACACAGATACACACAGTGAGAATGCCACGTGAACATGTGTCTACAAGAAAAAGAATGCCAAAGATTGTCAGCAATCCACGAGAGGTTAGGAAAGCTGTATGGAACAGTTTCTCTCTCACAACTCCCAGAAGAAATCACACTTGCTGACAATTCTGGCCTCCAAAACTGTTAAATAACATATTTCTGTTGGATAAGCCATACAGTTTATAGTACTTTATTAAGGCAGGCCTAGCAAACTAATATATGAAGTTTCAAAGAAAAAATCTGCCTACCATGCACCATGCCTCATGTAGCAACTAGAAGATATACCCCCACTAAAATTAGGAAATAAATAATGAAAGAGAAAAACACAGGGTCAAAGGGAATCCCTAGGTTAATGGTGAAGAAGGATCTTCTTCATAAGATAACATAAAATTCTCACCTTGCCTACCTACATTGGACTGTGATATCTGTTTAAAATACAATTTTATTGTGTTAATATATTGAAATTCTGTTATAGTCACTAGCATACCCTGATTAATAAACCCCAAATAAAGTGTTTTGCTTTGATCTGCTCCTGAAAGGAGATGGGCCATGGTGAGTTTAGAAGGGAAAAAAATATATAAATCAGCCCATTCCTTGTCAGAGGTCTAATATCACCCTTCTGCCCTGCCATATATCCCCATGTTGGTAAGCCTAAGTTTTCTGGGGTTCACTCAAGGCTTTGCCTACAATGGGTTTACACTCTCAGAGAAACTAAAGCCAGACTATGATACTCAAAGTCTCTTTACAGCTTTCATCTGTGGCAATATTGTCCTTCCCTTACAAATGTGGGCTGTGCTGGTCCTCAGTTTTCATACTGATAAGCTTTCACATTTATTTATATTTAAACATTTGTTTAAAAATAACACAATATTTGATATAAGTATAGAGTAATACAGAACAGGAAAAGCAAATCAAGAAGGTATGGTTTGAAGAAGAGACTTCCCCAAAATATACTTAATGATGGTAGCTCTCATTGGATAAATACTATGATCTAGGAGTGGCGGATTCTACATCTAATAAGGACATAAGAAAGACTGAGTTAAAGATAGCTTCAACTAAGGAGTGAATCAGGGACTGAAGTGACTTTCAATTTAAAATGTTCTTTAGGTGATATTTTGAGTCCCCTGGCCACTCTTCTGGGTTATTTCTTTTATTGTACTATATATTGCAATTGGTTGTGGCAATAGTGGGAATCCTGTAGTTCCTGTACTAATTATTCCTTTTCCATATCTGTCTGGAATGGATTTCTGAGCACGGTATAGTAAGTAGAAATTTGTAAACTAGATGTAGAAGACTGATGGAAGACTAAATGCATTTTTATAAATAGTGGAGATGGAGGCAAAGCACTTGGTAATTTGGACTCTTTATCTTTTTTTATTTTTATTTTTTTGGCTGTGAGCATTTATTTTCACAGACCAGCACAGACTGCCACCAGCCAGAGGAGGCAGGCACGAATCTCAGGCTCCCATGTGATGCAGGGGTAAGCCTCTGTTGGCCTCCACTGAGTTTTTCAGGGAAGTACTGCAGGGATGGCCCAGGCTGACCACTAACCTCTCTGAATGGGGAGGTGGGCTGCTGGGCCAGGAGAGGGTAAAGGAGGGAGGTGGAGTCCGGGGCCAGTCACAGTTCAGCTCAAATGGTACAGATGGTGTAGGCAGGGAGGTGATGGGGCAGCAGGGAAGGAAGACATGATTGCAGGCACCCCCAGGATGCTCCTTCTGCCTTCCAGAGTTGGGTGCCCCACACTTGACAGTTCGCCCTGCACCCCACTCCAGCCCACACTGCTGGAGTTGTGGGCAGAGCCAGAATCTGCAGAGACATGCTAGGTGGGTGGCTGCCCCTCTAGGCCTATTTCCTCTGCTTCAGAGAGGTCCCTCCAGGGTTGGACTTTGTAAAAATTAAATCAGGAGAAAAAAAACTAAAATGTAAAACAAAAAAAAATCTAGGTTATATGCAGTGAATTGAATTTTTTGATTAGCTGTGTCTGCTCCAGGTGCCAGACCCTTGATAGCTAATTTCTCATTCTTTAAAGGTGATCCTCATTTCCAAAAATTCCTGGGTACAAAATATAGATTTTTGGCTAGGAGAAAAGCAGGTTCCATTAAAAACATGTGCAAAGGTGATAGTTCCATAGATTTGAATTCTCCTGGGAGGGCCTGCTAATCATAGAACTGAGTACATCAATTTCAATGATTTACAATTAGTTTGTTATAGATAAGACAAAACTACATATTTTTTAAGGTATTTTTCTTGTCTGATGAATTTCTTCTCTTCCTTAAATAGGTAAGTTTTAGGGCAAAATGAGAAAATACCTCAAATGTTAGAATTCTCCAACATAGGTAGAAACTTGTTTTTATTTTGTCTGTATTTCCTCAAAGATGCATTTTATCTATTTGAAGAGGGATCACACAGTTTATTCACTTGATAGAAATATTATGCAAAATACAGGTATTAATTTTTAATCTGAGTATAGTTGACATGCAATGTTATATTAGTTTCAAGTGTACAGCATAGTGATTCAACTTCTCTAACATGTTATGCAATGTTCACCACAACTGTAGCTATTATCTGTGACCATGTAATGCTATTACAGTATTGTTGACTATATTTCTTATGTTGTGCCTTTTATTCCTGTGACTTATTCATTCCATAACTGGAAGTCTGTACGTCCCACTCCCCTTCACTCATTTTATCTGTTGCCCCACCCACCTCCCCTCTGGCAACTATTACTTTGTTCTCTGTATTTATAGGTGTGATTCTGCTTTTTGTTTACTCATTTGTTTCATTTTTTTAGATTCCACATATGAATTAAATCATATGGTATTTATCTTTCTCAGTCTGACTTAATTCACTTAGCATAATACCCTGTAGGTCTATCCATGTAGTCACAAATGGGAAGATCTCATCCTTTTTATGGTTGTGAAATATTTCTATATATGTGTATATACACAATCTCTCTTACACACACACATACATACACACACATACACACACACATAAATACCACATCTTCCTTACCCATCATCTATCATAAACATTTAGGTAGCTTCCATATTTAAAAACAAGTATTTTAGAAGCAACCTAAATGTTCCATTTTAGAGGAAACAATAATCTGATACATCCATATGACAGATTATTCTAGTCACTAAGAATAATATCTAAAAATATTTTAACTTAAAGAACATGTAAACATGCTTATGATATATAAGTGATAAAAATAGAGTACTAAACTATATGTACCATATCATCATAATTATGTTAAAGTATGTACCAAAAAACACACTGGAGAGACTTGCTTCAAACTATTAGCAGTTCTCACTCATTTACGGGATTGTAATGGCTGATATTTATTTTTTTTAATCTTTTCTGTGTTTTCCAAATTTTCTGTAATTAGCAGATGTATATTTTATAGTCATGGAAAAGTTATTGAAAAGAAAAAAAATTAAGAAAAAAAACCAGGGAGGACATCATGGGATATATTTGAACTTCCTTTCCTATATAATCAAGAAAGGTTAGGCAGAGAATTCTTAGGAGATGGGTTCCAGAAAATCTCCCTTAGATGCAAATCACAGACCCATGTACAAGTCACTTTGCTCAAGTAAAATACATTTGTTTCAGTTGTAGGTGTTTTTCAAAAGCAAAGGGTGGGAGGAAGGAATGGTTTCATTTCAGTGTAGCAATACTGCCACCAAAAGAAAAATATTAAGGAAACCCCTATGGTAAGAGAGAGAAAGAAAGGAGAGGAGAAAAAAATAGACTTTCTCTATAGACCGATTTCCTGTCTTTGTCAAAATCACTCACCAGGAATCATAAAGGAGCCAGTCTTATCCCCCCACCACTTAGTAGTCACTAATAAGCTAGTAATGACAGGCCTACTCGTGAGCCATTTAAGTGGCTGGAATAAGGGGTAGATCTCTGAGGGACTGTGAGTCTTAACCAGTGAAAATAAGAGACCCTATGACAAAGGGATGGAATGATAGAATATGCTAAACAAACAGGTCAGAATCAACATCTCTGGGGGGATTACTAAACAGTACTTGTTAATTGTTAGGAGTGCTAGGGGTCCAGTGGAAATGGTTCAGGAAACTCCTCATTTTAACAAGAGAGTCCCAGTTTATATTTTTTGTATTGAATTTCCACATGTAATTTCATTTGAAGAATAATAAGAATATTAAAACACTGGCCTAGAACACCACCAGATTTTGATGCTGGCTTTATGTTTCTAAGGTAATGATGTATATAGGAGGTTCAGTTGGGTTTGTGGGAATAGAATAAAACACTTACCCCCCTCACTTGGTTTTCCCATAATTAAAATGAAATCAGTGTATCCCTAGATTCATTCATCTTTGGAATACACCATACATTCTGGGGTGTTTTGGAAGTGAGAGGCGGATTCCCATGATGACATTGAGCTAACCATGGTATGACTGGGAATTCAAAACTGACTTCTCAATGTCCTCCAAATCTGTCATCTGGGGTTGCTGTGACAAAGTACAGAAGGTGTCTGGAAGAGAAAAGGCCCAAGTGTTTTAAAACAGTGGGATGACATGATAGAGATTATATTTTCATTAGATTAAAGGTTTCTAAATCTCATCCTTAAAAAAGAAACACTTAAAAACAATAGTTCAATTCCATAAAAAAAAAGAATGAGGGACAGCTCTACCAAAGACTAAAATAAATAAATCTACAGTAATTAAAACAGTTTGATACAAGTACAGAAATAGTCTGACAGAACTGGAACAGAGAGAGGTCTAAAAGAGATCTAACTTTATATAATTAAATATATATAAGTATATATTTCAAATCACTAAGTAAAATATGAAGTAAAAAATTATTGATATTGAAACAATGAGCTGACCATTTGAAATAATTAGTCCTTTAACTTCATTACACTGAAATAAATCCAGATATTTAAATATATTTTATTTACTTGTTTTAGTTTTATTAAGTTTTGAATTTTAATCCCAGTATAGTTAACAAACAGTGTTACGTTAGTTTCAGGCAAGCAATGTAGTGATTCAACAATTCTATACATTATTCAGTGCTCATCATAAGTATTCTCTTTAATCCCCATCACATATTGCACCCATCCCCAAACCACCTCCCCTTTGGTAACCATCAGTTTGTTTTCTATAGTTAAGAGACTGTTTCTTATGATGAATACCCACCGTTTGCATCCACATGAATGGAACTGGAGGGGATTATGTTAAGTGAAATAAGTCAAACAGAGAAAGACAATTATCATATGATTTCACTCATATGTGAAACATAAGCAATAGCACGGAGGACCATAGGGGAAGGGAGGGAAATCCAAAGGGGGAGAAATCAGAGAGGGAGATGGACCATGAGAAACTATCGACCTGGAGAAACAATCTGGGGGTTTCAGAGGGAAGGAGGATGGGGGGAGTGGGGAACAGGGTGATAGGTATTGAGGAGGGCACGTGCTGTGATGAGCACTGGGTGTTATACTTTTTTTTTTTTTAAAGATTTTATTTATTTATTTGAGAGAGAGAGAATGAGAGAGAGAGAGCACATAAGAGGGGATAGGGTCAGAGGGAGAAGCAGACTCCCTGCCGAGCAGGGAGCCCGATGCGGGACTCGATCCTGGGACTCCAGGATCATGACCTGAGCCGAAGGCAGTCGCTTAACCAACTGAGCCACCCAAGCGCCCCACTGGGTGTTATACTTAACTAATGAATCATTGAACACTGCATCAAGGACTAATTATGTACTATACAGTGACTGACTGAACATAATAAAAAAAAAGAGTCTGTTTCTTGGTTTGTCTCTCTCTGTTTTTTCTTTGTTTATTTCTTAAATTCCATATATGAGTGAAATCATATGATATTTGTCTTTCTCTGACTGACCTATTTCACTTAGCATTATACACTCTAGCCACATCCATGTTGTTGCAAATGGCAAGATTTTATTCTTTTGTGGCTGAATATTATTCCATTCTATATATATATATCATGTCTTCTTTTTTAAGTTTTTACTTTAATTCCAGTTGGTTAACATACAGGTGTACAATATTCAACAATTCTATACATCACCCAGTGCTCACCATGATAAGTGCACTCTTAAATCTGTCACCTATTTAACCCATCCCCCACCCCCTGTCCCTCTGGTAACCATCAGTTTGCTCCCTATAAGTAAGAGTCTATTTCTTGATTTCTCTCTCTCTCTCTCTCTCTTTTATCCCTTTGCTTGATTGTGTTTCTTAAATTCCACATATGAGTGAAATCATGGTATTTGTCTTTCTCTGACTGACATATTTTGCTTAGCATTATACTCTCTAGATCCATCCATGTCATTGCAAATGAAAAGATTTCCTTCTTTTTTATGGCTGAATAATATTCCATTGTATATATAAACCACATCTTCTTTATCTATAAATCTATCATGAATACTTGGGCTGCTTCCCTAATTTGGTTATTGTAAATAATACTGCAATAAACATAAGGGTGCATATATTCTTTTGAATTAGTGTTTTTGTATTCTTTGGGTAAATACCCAGTAGCATAATTACTGGATTATAGGGTAGTTCTATTTTTAAATTTTTGAGGAACCCACATACCGTTTACCAGAGTGGCTTCAACAGTTTGTATTCCCATCAACAGTGCAAGAGGGTTCCTTTCTATCCACACCCTCACCAACACCTGTTGTTTCTTGTGTTTTATATTTTAGCCACTCTGACAGGTGTATGGTGATATCTTATGGTTTTAATTTGCGTTCCCCTGATGATAACTGATTTGCATTCCCCTGAAGCATCTTTTCATGTGTCTCTTGGCCATCTGTATATCTTCTTTGTATGTCTGTCTGTTCATGTTTTCTACCTATTTTTAATCAGATTATTTTGGGGGGATGTTGGCTTATATAAGTTATTTATATATTTTGGATAGTAACCCTTTATCAGATATATCACTTGCAAATGTCCTCTCCCATTCCATAGGTTGACTTTCAGTTTTGTTGATTGTTTCCTTCACCGTGCAGAAGCTGTTTAATTTGATGTAGTCCTAATAGTTTATTTTTGCTTTTATTTCCCTTGCCTCATGAGATGTATCTAGAAAAATGTTGCTACAGCTGATGTCAGAGAAGTTACTGCCTGTGCTCTCTTATAGGATATTTATGGGTTTAAGTCTCACATTTAGGTCTTTAATCCATTTTGAGTTTATTTTTGTTTATGGTGTAAGAAAGGAGTCCAGTTTCATTCTTTGTCATGTAGCTGTCATGTTTTCACAATACCATTTGTGGAAGAGACTGTTTTATTCACATTGTATATTCTTTCCTCCTTTGTTGAAGATTAATTTGCCATATAACTGCGGGTTCATTTCTGGGTTTTCAATTCTTTTCCATTGATATGGTGACTATTTTTGTGACATTACTGTACTGTTTTCGTTATTATAGCTTTGTAAGATAACTTGAAATCAGGAACTGAGATACCTCCAGCTTGGTTATTTTTCTTCAACATTGCTTTGGCTATTTGGTGGTTCCAGTTTAGGATTGTTTGTTCCAGCTCTGTGAAAAATGCTGCTGGTATTTTGATGGGGATTGTATTAAATCTGTAGATTGTTTTGGGTAGTATGGACATTTTAACACTATTTGTTCTTCCAATACATGAGCAAAAGTATCTTTTGTTTGTTTGTTTGTTTTCTTCAATTTATTTCATCAATGTTTTATAGTTTTTAGAGTACAGGTCTTTCACTCCCTTGTTTAAATTTATTACTAGGTATCTTATTATTTTTGGTGCAATTGTAAATGGAATTGCTTTCTTAATTTCTCTTTCTGTTACTTCATTATTAGCATATAGAAATGCCACTGTATTTCTCAAATAAATAAATAAAATCTTAAAAGAAAAGCAATGGATTTCTGTACATGGATTTTGTATCCTGTAAACTTACTGAATTCATTTATCAGCTTTAGTAGTTTTTTGGAGTATTTTGGGTTTTCTGTATAGAGTATCATGTCATCTGAAAACAAGAAAGTTTTCCTTCTTCCTTACTAATTTGGATGGCGTTTATACCATTTTGATGTCTGATTGCTGTGGCTAGGACTTCCAGTACTACGTTGAATAAATGTGGCAAGAGTGGATGTCCTTGTCTTGTTCCTGATCTTAGGGGGAAAACTTTCACCTTTTTCAAAATTGAGTATGATGTTAGCTGTGGATTTTTCATATATGGCCTTTATTTTGTTGAGGTTTGTTCCCTGTAAACCTATTTTGTTGAGGGTTTTTATCATGAATGGTTATTTTTGTTTGTTAAATGCCTTTCTGCATCTATTGAAAGGATCATATGGTTCCTATACTTTCCCTTGTTGATGTGATGTATCACATTAATTGATTTATGAATATTGAACCACACTTGCATCCTGGGAAGAAATTACACATGATCGTGGTGAATGATTTTTTTCTAAGGTAGTGTTAGATTCAGTTTCTAATAATTTGTTGAGGATTTTTGCATTTATAGTCATCAAGGATGTTGGCCTGCAGTTCTCTTTTCTTGTGGTATTTTCATCTGGCTTTGGTATCAGTATAATGCATTGTACAATGAATTTGGGAGACTTCCTTCCTCTTCCACTTTTTTTGGAATAGTTTGAGAATAATAGGTATTAACTCTGTAAATTTTTGGTAGAATTCACCTGTGAAGCAGTCTGGTCCTGCACTTTTGTTGAGAGTTTTTTGATTACTGATTAAATTTCATTGATGGTAATCAGTCCATATACATTTTCTATTTCTTCCCAATTCAATTTTGGTAGGTTATGTTTCTAGGAATTTATTCATGTCTTGTAGGTTGTCTAATTTGTTGACATATAATTTATTACTATATTCTCTTATAATCCTTTGTATTTCTGTGGTGTCAGTTGTTTTTTTCTCTTCTTTCATTTCTGATTTTGTTTATTTGAATCCTCTCTCTCTTTTCTTTTGATGATTCTAGCCAAAGGTTTATCAATTTTTTTTTTTATCCTGCCCAAGAATCATCTCCTGGTTGTATTCATCTGTTGTATTTTTTTAGTGCCTATATCATATATTTCTACTCTAATCTTTATTATGTCCTTCCTTCTATTGGTTTAGGGTTTTGTTTCTTTTTCTTTTTCAAGATCTTTTAGTTGTAAGGATAGGTTGTTTATTTGAGCTTTTTCTTGCTTCTTGGGGCAGTCCTGTATTGCTATAGACTTCACTCTTAGAACAGCTTTTGCAGAATCTCAAAGATTTTGGACTGTTGTGCTTGCATCTTTATTTGTCTCTGCGTGTTTTTTAATTTCCTCTTTGATTTCATCCTTGACCCATTTATTGTTTAGTAGCATGTTATTTACCTCTATGTATTTGTGCTCTATCCAGATTTTTTCTCATCATTGATTTCTAGCTTCATAGCATTGCAGTCAGAAAAAATGCATGGAATGTCTTCCATCCTTTTAAAATTGTTAATGCTTGTTTTGTGGGCTAATATATGATCTATTTTGGAGAATGTTCCATGTGCATTTGAAAAGAATGTGCATTCAGCTGCTTTAGGATGGAATGTTCTGAATACCTCTGTTAAGTCCATCTAGTCTAATGGGTCATTCAAAGCCACTATTTCCTTGTTGATTTTTTTAAAACTTTTTAAATTGAATTTAGTTAACATATAGTGTATTATTAGTTTCAGGGGTAGAATTTAGTGATTCATCAGTTACATATAACACCTAGTGCTCATTACATCAAGTATCCTCCTCAATGCCCATCAACCAATTACCCCATACCCCCACCCACCTCCCTTCCAGCAACCCTCAGTTTGTTCCCTATAGTTAAGAGTTTCTTATGGTTTCCCTCTCTCTCTGTTTTTATCATATTTTATTTTTCCTTCCCTTAGCTTATGTTTATCTGTTTCATTTCTTAAATTCCACATATGAGTGAAATCATATGGTATATGTATTTCTCTGACTGACTTATTTCACTTAGCATAAATCTCACTAGTTCCACCCACATCATTGCAAATAGCAAGATTTCATTCCTTTTGATGGCTGAGTAATATTCCATTATATATACAATGGTGCAATTACAAATGGAATTGTTTTCTTAATTTCTCTTTCTCTTACTTCATTATTAGTGTATAGAAATGCCACTGCATTTCTCAGATAAATAAAATCTTTAAAAAAAAGAAATGCAATGGCATTTCTGTACATAGATTTTGTATCCTAAAAACTTACTGAATTCATTTATCAGCGTTAGTAGTTATATATATATAACTATATATAGACTATATATATATATATATATATATAGACTATATATATATATATATATATATATATATAGTCTCACATTTAAGTGCTCCAGTTTCATTCTTCTGCATGTTGCTGTCAAGTTTTCCCAACACCATTTGTTGAAGAGACTGTCTTTTTTCCATGGAATATTCTTTCCTGCTTTGTTGAAGATTAGTTGACCATAGAGTTGAGGGTCCATTTCTGGGTTCTCTATTCTGTTCCATTGATCCATGTGTCTGTTTTTGTGCCAGTACCATACTGTCTTGATGATTACAGCTTTGTAACACAGCTTGAAGGCTGGAATTGTGAGGCCTCCAGCTCTGGTTTTCTTTTTTTCAACATTCCTTTGGATATTCAGGGTCTTTTCCAGTTTCACATAACTTTCAGGATTATTTGTTTCAGCTCTGTGAAAAATGTTGGTGTTATTTTGATAACGAGTGCATTGAATGTGCAGATTGCTTTGGGTAGTATAGACATTTTAATATTTGTACTTCCAATCAATGAGCATGGAATGTTTTTCCATTTCTTTGTGTCTTCCTCAATTTCCTTCATAAGTGTTCTATAGTTTTCAGAATACAGATATTTACCTCTTTGGTTAGGTTTATTCCTAGGTATCTTATGGGTTTTGGTGCAATTGTAAATGGGATCGATTCCTTGATTTCTTGTTTTGCTGCTTCATTGTTAGTATATAGAAATGCAACTGACTTCTGTTCCTTGATGTTATATCCTGCGACTTTGCTGAATTCCTGTATCAGTTCTAGCAATTTTTGGGGGGAGTCTTTTTTGTTTTTCTAGATAGACTACCATATCATCTGCAAAGACTGAATGTTTGACTTCTTTGCCAGTTTGGATGCCTTTTATTTCTTTTTGTTGTCTGTTTGCTGAGGCTAGGACTACCAGTACTATGTTAAACAACAGTGGTGAGAGTGGACATCCTAGTCATGTTCCTGACCTCAGGAGAAAATTCTCATTTTTTTCCCTGTTGAGGATGATATTTGCTGTGGATCTTTCGTATATAGCTTTTATGATGTTGAGGTATGTTCCTTCTATCCCTACATGGTGGAGGGTTTTTATCAAGAAAGGATGCTGTAAAGACACCTGGGTGGCTCAGTCAGTTAAGCATCTGTCTTCGGCTCAGGTCATGATCCCAGGGTCCTAGGATTGAGTCCCACATTGGGCTCCTTGCTCAGAGGGGAGCCTGCTTCTCCCTCTGCCTGCTGCTCCCCTTGCTTGTGCATTCTCTCTGATAAATAAATACATAAAATCTTTTAAAAAAAGAAAGAAAAGGTGCTGTATTTTGTCAAATGCTTTTTCTGCATCTTTTGAGAGGTACATATAGTTCTTATCCTTTCTTTTATTAATATGGTGTATCACATTAATTGATTTGCAGATATTGAATCACCCCTGAAGCTCAGGAATAAATCCCACTTGGTCATGGTGAATAATCCTTTTAATGTACTGTTGGATTCTATTAGCTAGTGTCTTGGCAAGAATTTTTATGTCCATGTTCATCAGGGATATTGTCCTGTAATTCTCCTTTGGGAGAATTGTCTGGTTTTGGGATCAAGGTAATGCTGGTCTTATAGAATGAATTTGGAAGTTTTTCTTCCATTTCTACTTTTTGGAAAATAGGCATTAATTCAGAAAAATAGGCATTAATTCTTCTTAACTGGTAGAATCCTCCTGGGAAGCTATCTAGTCCTGGACTCTTTTTTGTTGGGAGATTATTGATTACTAATTCAATTTCTCTGCTGGTTATGGGTCTGTTTGGGTTTTCTACTTCTTCCTGTTTCAGTTTTGGTAGTTTATATGTTTCTAGGAATTTAGCCATTCCTTCCAGATTGCCTAAATTGTTGCCATATAATTGATCATAAAGTTATAATTGTTTGTGTTTCTTTGGTGTTGGTTGTGATCTCTCCTCTTTCATTCTTGATTTTATTTATTTGGGTCCTTTCTCTTTTCTTTTTGATAAGTCTGGCTAGGGGTTTATCCATCTTACTAATTCTTTCAAAGTACCAGCTCCTAGCTTTGTTTATCTGTCCTGCTGGGTTTTTTTTTTTTTATTTCTATATCATTGATTTCTGTTCTAATCTTTATTATTTCTTATCCCCTGCTGGATTTAGGCTTTATTTGCTGTTCTTTAGATGTAAGTTTAGGTTGTGTATGAGACTTTTCTTCCTTCTTGAGGTAGGCCTCTATTATATACTTCCCTCATAAGACTGCCTTTGATACATCCCAAAGGTCTCGAACAGTTGTGTTTCATTTTCATTTGCTTCCATGTATTTTTTTCCGTGTATTTTTACATTTTATTTTATTATGTTATGTTAATCACCATACATTACATCATTAGTTTTTGATGTAGTGTTCTATGATTCATTGTTTGCATATAACACCCAGTGCTCCATTCAGTATGTGCCCTCTTTAATACCCATCACCAGGCTGGTGCTTCCATGTATTTTTTAATTCTTCTTTAATTTCCTGGTCAATCCATTCATTCTTTAGTAGCATGTTCTTTAACCTCCAAGTATTTGAGGTCTTTCCAAATTTGTTCTTGTGGTTGACCTTAAGTTTCATAGCATTGTGGTCTGATCACACCATGGTATGATCTCAATCTTTTTGTACCAGTTGAGACCTGATATGTGACCCAGTATGTGGTCTATTCTGGAGAATGTTCCATGTGCACTCTAAAAGAATGTGTATTCTGTTATTTTAGGGTGAAATGCTCTGTATATATCTATGAATTCTATCTGGTCCAGTTTGTCATTCAAAGCCATTGTTTCCTTGTTGATCTGCTTAGATGATCTGTCCATTGCTGTGAGGGGGGTGTTAAAATCCCCTACTATTATTGTGTTATTATCAATGAGTTTCTCTAATTTTGTTATAAATTGGTTTATATAATTGGCTGCTCCCAAGTTAGGGGCATAAATATTTACAATTGTTAAATCTTCGTGTTGGATATACCCCTTTATTATGATATTGTGTCCTTCTTCATCTCTTATTATAGTCTTTGGTTTAAAATCTATTTTGTCTGTTATAAGGATGGCTACTTCACCTTTCTTTTATTATCTATTAGCATGATAAATGGTTCTCCACCCCCTCACTTTCAGTTGGAGGTTTCTTTGGGTCTAAAATGTGTCTCTTAAAGCAGCATATTAATGGGTCTTGTTTTTATATCCATTCTGGTACCTTAGGTCTTTTGATTGGAGCATTTAGTCCATTTACATTCAGAGTAATTATTGAAAAATATGAATTTAGTGCCATTGTATTAGCTGTAATGTCGCTGTTTCTGTAGATTGTCTCTGTTCCTTTCTGGTCTTTGTTACTTTTGGTCTCTCCCACTCAAAGTGACCCCTTTAATATTTCTTGCAGGGCTGGTTTAGTGTTCACAAATTCCTTTATTTTTGGTTTGTCCTAGAAACTCTTTATCTCTCCTTCTATTCTGAATGACAGCTTTGTCAGGTAAAGTATTCTTGGCTGCATATTATTCCCATTTGGCATGTATATTATATCATGGCAGTTCTTTCTGGACTGGCAGGTCTCTATGGACAGGTCTGCTGCCAGGCTTATGTGTCTACTCTTGCAGGTTAAGGACCTCTTTCCCTGATCTGCTTTCAGGATTTTCTCTTTATACTTGTAATTTGTAAGTTTCACTATAATATGTCGTGGTGTTGACCTATTTTTGTTGATTTTGAGGGGAGTTCTCTATGCCTCCTGGACTTGAATGCCTGGTTCCTTCCCCAGATTAGGAAAGCTCTCAGCTATAGTTTGTTCAAATAAACCTTCTGCCACTCTCTCTCTCTTTCCTTTTCCTCTGGGACTGCAATTATTCTAATATTGTTTTCTTTATGATATCACTGATCTCTTTAATCCTCCCCTTGTGATCCAGTAGTTATCTTTTTCTCAGCTTCCTTATTCTCCATCACTTTGTCTTCTATATCACTGGCTCTCTCTTCTACCTCACTTATCCTAGCAGTTAGAGCCTCTATTTTTATTGCATCTCAGGAATAGCCTTTTTGATTTTGGCCTGATTAGATTTTAGTTCTTTTATTTCTACAGTAAGGGATTCTGTAGTGTCTTCTATGCTTTTTTCAAGCCCAGCCAGTATCCTTATAATCATTGTTTTAAATTTTATTTCAGACATCTTGCTTATATCCATATTGATTAAATCCCTGGCAGAGAGTACTACCTCCTGTTCTTTCTTTTGTGGTGATCATCCAGACAGTATGGTACTGGCACAAAAACAGACACATAGATCAATGAAACAGAATAGAGAACCCAGAAATGGATGCTCAACTCTATGGTCAAGTAATCTTTGACAGAGCAGGAGAGAATATTCCATGGAAAAAAGATTAAATCCCTGGCAGTGAGTACTGCTTCCTGTTATCTCTTTTGTGGTGAGTTTTTCCCTCTTGTCATGATGTCCAGAAAAGGATAGATGAAAGAGAGAAAATACAAAAATAGCAAAAACAACACTAGAAAAATATACACTAAACAAACCAGAAGAGAACAGAAACCAAAAGAGAGAGAGAGGGAGGGAGAAAGAGAGAAATCCAACAAGAAGTAGAACAGAACACAATAGTAAACTAGATCCTGGTGTATTTTGGTCTGTTTGTTAGAAGAAACTAGATCCTGAAATAGGAAAGAAAGAAAAAAACATGTATATACAAATAAAATTGAATACAATGAAAGGAAACCAAAAATTATATATATATATATATATGCATATATATGTATGCACATATAATGTAAATTTAAAAATGAAAATTAAAAAACACTTAAAAAATAATTGATAAAATAAGAAAATAGTTGAAAAGAAAAAAATGTAAAACTGAAAGGCTAAGGAATAATAAAAAAGACATGGGCTTTACAGTTGCTTGGATTTTCTGGTCAGGTTTACAACATGGTCAGGATACTCACCAGTAGGTGGGGCTGTGAGTTAACTTTCCTGCTGTAATTAGACATCAGGACAGAGCCCAGAGTCTGCAGGGCTCATTGTTTGGAAACCTGAATTAGGCAAGAGCTTCCACTGAATATCCTGGTCAGATGAGGTCATTAGTTTTGCTTAGTGGACAAGGAAAGTCACAGGTTGTGCTCTCTGTTCAAGTGTCACTGTAAGCATGCTGTTGGATAGGCTACACAGTTTCCCGTGTGCACTGGTTAAGGTTCCCTAGTGGTGCAGGCTGAAGGCTGTATTGAGCAATAAATGGAGCTATGAATTAGTTTTCTTGCCCAGCCACAGGAAAAGCAGCTCCAAGGCCATAAGGCTCTTTATACTCCTGACTCAAGACAACCCATGCCTCACTTTCCCTGGCTGAACAGTGCTACTGCCTTTGTCCTGCCACCCAACATATTGGCTTAAGTGTTCTGGGTTTTTCAGCAGCTTACAGGTGTTCTCATTAGCCTTTCCTGTCAGATGTGACTGGGAACCATGCTCCACTACAGGTGGGATTATGTTTTGGCTCTCTGGCCTGGGCAGGTCTTCAGACTACTCCCAAATTTCCCTAAACAAACTTTCCAGTTGAGAGAGGCTGAGATCTTTACTCAGCAACAGGCGAGGCTATGAATTAACTACTCCCTTGCATAGACATAGCAGGAGAATCCTCCGTGCCCAGTACTGGCTTTGCTTTGAGGGCAATCAGCTCTTCCCACCTGCTGCTAAGCCCCAGGTTTGCTTGATTAGGTAGATTCCAGGTGTTCTCTCTAGTCCTTCTTGCCAGATGGGGCTGGGTCATCTCTTCTCATTTCTTATCCCTGGGTAGGAATGGGAGGTCCTACTTCAGGCAACTCCCCAAATTTCTTGTATAGGTTTTCTAGTCTGAAGGGACTGGGAGACAGTCTTCACAGTGGGTGGGACTATAAATTAACTTCCCTGCCTGGGTGTAGCAGGGGAATTCTCTATGCCCAGTACTGGCTTTGCTCTGAAGGTTATCAGTTCTGCCCACCCTTCTCTTGGCTTGAGTGTTGCTGGGTTATGCAATTTACATGTGTTCTCACACAGCCTTTCCTGTTAATGGGGATGGAGGCCACACTCCACAGGGGTTGGGGCTATGGTTTTTTCTGACTTCAGTATTGGGGTAATACTGACTTTTCAGAATAACTTAGAAAGTATTTCCTCTGCTTCTATCTTCTGAAAGAGGTTGTAGAAAATTGAACATTTATTCATTAAATTTTTGGTACAATTTTCCAGTGAACTCATTTTCGCTTGGTGCTTTCTGTTTTGGAAGGCTGATTCAATTTCTTTAATATATGAAAGCCTGTTCTGATTGTCTATTTCTTCTTGTGTGAATTTTGGCAGATTGTGTCCTTCAAGGAAATGATTCATTTCATCTAGATTATCAAATTTATGGCTATTGCGTTGTTCATTTATTATGCTTTTTTTTTTCACTTTTGAGCATCATTTTTATTCAACATTTTGTTAAGAAAATAAGCCAATCATATTTTTTCAAGTAAGTCATTTTTCATTCCAGAAACAAAAATTGTTTCACTTTGCACTGATTCCTGTTCAGCATCAAAAGACATTCTAGGCTGTTACCACTTTGTACAGTATTAGAAGATGTTCTTTACTAATACGGTTTTTGCTTTGTTTTCCTATAGATTCAGAAAATTCATGTTTATAATATTCAAAAGGAACACTGAGAAACTATCCTAATTTTATAGTCTTTTAATTCTGAGTATTTGTTTTTAATACTTTATTAAAAAGTCTTGCATTAAAAATACCAAGAAAATATACACTTATTATTTAAGAAATTTAATGTACTGACAATAAAACCAAAGAAAAAGCTAAGCACTTTAAAAGTAGATGTAACTATGTAATTTGGGAATATAATAAACTGTTGATAGTCTTAAGATGTCTCTTAAAGATTCTGCAGTATATTCTTTTTTTTTTAATTTTTTTATTGTTATGTTAATCACCATATATTACATCATTAGTTTTTGGTGCAGTGTTCCATGATTCATTGTTTGTTCATAACACCCAGTGCTCCATGCAGAACGTGCCCTCCTCAATACCCATCACCAGGCTAACCCATCCCCCCACCCCCCTCCCCTCTAGAACCCTCAGTTTGTTTTTCAGAGTCCATCATCTCTCATGGTTCGTCTCCCCTTCTGACATACTCCCCTTTTCTTCCTCTCCTGTTATCTTCTTTTTCTTTTTTCTTAAAATATGTTGCGTTATTTGTTTCAGAAGTACAGATCTGTGATTCAACAGTCTTGCACAATTCACAGCGCTCACCGTAGCACATACCCTCCCCAATGTCTATCACCCAGCCACCCCATCCCTCCCACCCCCAACCACTCCAGTAACACTCAGTTTCTTTCCTGAGATTAAGAATTCCTCATATCAGTGAGGTCATGTGATACATGTCTTTCTCTGATTGACTTATTTCACTCAGCATAACACCCTCCAGTTCCATCCACGTCGTTCCAAATGGCAAGATCTCATTCCTTTTGATGGCTGCATAATATTCCATTGTGTATATATACCACTTCTTTTTTATCCATTCATCTGTCGATGGGCATCTTGGCTCTTTCCACAGTTTGGCTATGGTGGACATTGCTGCTATAAACATTGGGGTACACGTACCCCTTCGGGTCCCTACATTTGTATCTTTGTGGTAAATACCCAGTAGTGCAATTGCTGGATCGAACGGTAGCTCTAATTTCAACTGTTTGAGGAACCTCCATACTGTTTTCCAGAGGGGTTGCACCAGCTTGCATTTCCACCAACAGTGTAGGAGGGTTCCCCTTTCTCCACATCCCCGTCAACATCTGTCGTTCCCTGACTTGTTAATTTTAGCCATTCTGACGGGTGTGAGGTGGTATCTCATTGAGGTTTTGATTTGGATTTCCCTGATGCCAAGCGATGTTGAGCACTTTTTCATGTGCCTGTTGGCCATTTGGATGTCTTCTTTGGAGAAATGTCTGTTCATGTCTTCTGCCCATTTCTTGATTGGATTATTTGTTCTTTGGGTGTTGAGTTGGATAAGTTCTTTATAGATTTTGGATATTAGCCCTTTATCTGATATGTCATTTGCAAATATTTTCTCCCATTCTGTCGGTTGTCTTTTGGTTTTGTGGACTGTTTCTTTTGCTGTGCAGAAGCTTTTTATCTTGATGAAATCCCAATAGTTCATTTTTGCCCTGGCTTCCCGTGCCTTTGGCGATGTTTCTAGGAAGAAGTTGCTGCGGCTAAGGTCGAAAAGGTTGCTACCTGTGTTCTCCTTTAGGATTTGGATGGACTCCTGTCTCACGTTTAGGTCTTTCAACCATTTGGAGTCTATTTTTGTGTGTGGTGTAAGGAAATGGTCCAGTTTCATTCTTCTGCATGTGGCTGTCCAATTTTCCCAACACCATTTGTTGAAGAGACTGTCTTTTTGCCATTGGACATTCTTTCCTGCTTTGTCAAAAATAAGTTGACCATAGAGTTGAGGGTCCATTTCTGGGCTCTCGATTCTGTTCCATTGATCTATGTGTCTGTTTTTGTGCCAGTACCATACTGTCTTGATGATGACAGCTTTGTAATAGAGCTGGAAGTCCGGAATTGTGATGCCGCCAGCTTTGCTTTTCTTTTTCAGTATTCCTCTGGCTATTCTGGGTCTCTTCTGGTTCCATACAAATTTTAGGATTATTTGTTCCATTTCTTTGAAAAAAGTGGATGGTATTTTGATGGGGATTGCATTGAATGTGTAGATTGCTCTAGGTAGCATTGACATCTTCACAATGTTGATTCTCCCAATCCATGAGCATGGAACGTTTTTCCATTTCTTTGTGTCTTCTTCAATTTCTTTCCTGAGTATTTTATAGTTTTCTGAGTACAGATCCTTTGCCTCTTTGGTTAGATTTATTCCTAGGTATCTAATGGTTTTGGGTGCAATTGTGAATGGGATCGACTCCTTGATTTGTCTCTCTTCTGTCTTGTTGTTGGTGTATAGGAATGCCACTGATTTCTGTGCATTGATTTTATATCCTGCTACTTTACTGAATTCCTGTATGAGTTCTAGCAGTTTTGGGGTGGAGTCTTTTGGGTTTTCCACATACAGTATCATATCATCTGCAAAGAGTGAGAGTTTGACTTCCTCTTTGCCGATTTGGATGCCTTTGATTTCTTTTTGTTGTCTGATTGCTGTGGCTAGGACTTCTAATACTATGTTGAATAGCAGTGGTGAGAGTGGACATCCCTGCCGCGTTCCTGACCTTAGGGGAAAAGCTCTCAGCCTTTCCCCATTGAGAATGATATTCGCTGTAGGTTTTTCATAGATGGCTTTTATGATATTGAGGTATGTACCCTCTATCCCTATACTCTGAAGAGTTTTGATCAAGAAAGATGTTGTACTTTGTCAAATGCTTTTTCTGCATCTATTGAGAGGATCATATGATTCTTGTTCTTTCTTTTGTTAATGTATTGTATCACGTTGATTGATTTGCGGATGTTGAACCAGCCTTGCAGCCCAGGAATAAATCCCACTTGGTCGTGGTGAATAATCCTTTTAATGTACTGTTGGATCCTATTGGCTAGTATTTTGGTGAGAATTTTTGCATCCATGTTCATCAAGGATATTGGTCTGTAATTCTCTTTTTTGATGGGGTCTTTGTCTGGTTTTGGGATCAAGGTAATGCTGGCCTCATAAAATGAGTTTGGAAGTTTCCCTTCCATTTCTATTTTTTGGAACAGTTTCAGGAGAATAGGTATTAATTCTTCTTGAAATGTCTGATAGAATTCCCCTGGGAAGCCATCTGGCCCTGGGCTTTTGTTTCTTGGGAGATTTTTGATGACTGTTTCAATTTCCTTAGTGGTTATAGGTCTGTTCAGGTTTTCTATTTCTTCCTGGTTCAATTTTGGTAGTTGATACATCTCTAGGAATGCACCCATTTCTTCCAGGTTATCTAATTTGCTGGCATAGAGTTGCTCATAATATGTTCTTATAATTGTTTGTATTTCTTTGGTGTTGGTTGTGATCTCTCCTCTTTCATTCATGATTTTGTTGATTTGGGTCATTTCTCTTTTCTTTTTGATCAGTCTGGCCAGGGGTTTATCAATCTTGTTAATTCTTTCAAAGAACCAGCTCCTAGTTTCGTTGATCTGTTCTACTGTTCTTTTGGTTTCTAGTTCATTGATTTCTGCTCTGATCTTTATGATTTCTCTTCTCCTGCTGGGTTTAGGCTTTCTTTGCTGTTCTTTCTCCAGCTCCTTTAGGTGTAGGGTTAGGTTGTGTATTTGAGACCTTTCTTGTTTCTTGAGAAAGGCTTGTATTGCTATATACTTTCCTCTCAGGACTGCCTTTGCTGTATCCCAAAGATTTTGAACAGTTGTTTTCATTTTCATTGGTTTCCATGAATTTTTTTAATTCTTCTTTAATTTCTTGGTTGACCCATTCATTCTTTAGTAGGATGCTCTTTAGCCTCCATGTATTTGAGTTCTTTCCGACTTTCCTCTTGTGGTTGAGTTCTAGTTTCAAAGCATTGTGGTCTGAAAATATGCAGGGAATGATCCCAATCTTTTGGTACCAATTGAGACCTGATTTGTGACCTAGGATGTGATCAATTCTGGAGAATGTTCCATGGGCACTAGAGAAGAATGTGTATTCCGTTGCTTTGGGATGGAATGTTCTGAATATGTCTGTGAAGTCCATTTGGTCCAGTGTGTCATTTAAAGTCTTTATTTCCTTGTTGATCTTTTGCTTAGATGATCTGTCCATTTCAGTCAGGGGGCTGTTAAAGTCCCCCACTATTATTGTATTGTTGTCAATGTGTTTCTTTGCTTTTGTTATTAATTGCCTTATATAATTGGCTGCTCCCATGTTCGGGGCATAGATATTTACAATTGTTAGATCTTCTTGTTGGATAGACCCTTTAAGTAGGATATAGTGTCCTTCCTCATCTCTTATTACAGTCTTTGTTTTAAAATCTAGTTTGTCTGATATAAGGATTGCCACCCCAGCTTTCTTTGGTGTCCATTAGCATGGTAAATGGTCTTCCACCCCCTCACTTTCAATCTGGGGGTGTCTTTGGGTGTAAAATGAGTCTCTTGCAGACAGCATATTGATGGGTCTTGTTTTTTTATCCAATCTGATAGCCTGTGTCTTTTGATTGGGGCATTTAGCCCATTTACATTCAGGGTAACTATTGAAAGGTATGAATTTAGTGCCATTGTATTACCTGTAAGGTGACTGTTAACTGTCTGTTGTCTGTGTTCGTTTCTGCTCTTTGCTGCTTTTAGGTTCTCTCTTTGCTTAGAGGAGCCCTCTCAATATTTCTTGGAGGGCTGGTTTCGTGTTTGCAAATTCCTTTAGTTTTTGTTTGTTCTGGAAGCTTTTTATCTCTCCTTCTATTTTCAATGATAGCCTAGCTGGATATAGTATTCTTGGCTGCATATTTTTCTTGTTTAGTGCTCTGAAGATATCTTGCCAGTCCTTTCTGGCCTGCCAGGTCTCTGTGGATAGGTCTGTTGCCAATCTAATGTTTCTACCATTGTAGGTTACATATCTCTTCTCCCGAGCTGCTTTCAGGATTTTCTCTTTGTCTCTGAGACTCGTAAGTTTTACTATTAGATGTCGGGGTGTTGACCTATTTTTATTGATTTTGAGAGGGGTTCTGTGTGCCTCCTGGATTTTGATGCCTGTTTCCTTCCTCACATTAGGGAAGTTCTCTGCTATAATTTGCTCCAATATACCTTCTGCCCCTCTCTCTCTCTCTTCTTCTTCTGGGATCCCAATTATTCTAATGTTGTTTCGTCTTATCGTATCACTTATCTCTCGAATTCTGCCCTCGTGATCCTGTAGTTGTTTCTCTCTCTTTTTCTCAGCCTCTTTATTTTCCATCATTTGGTCTTCTATATCGCTGATTCTCTCTTCTGCCTCATTTATCCTAGCATTTAGTGCCCCCATTTTTGATTGCACCTCATCAATAGCCTTTTTGATTTCGATTTGGTTAGATTTTAGTTCTTTTATTTCTCCAGAAAGGGTTTCTCTAATAACTTCCACGCTTTTTTCAAGCCCAGCTAGTATCTTTAAAGTCATGATTCTGAACTCTAGGTCCGACATCGTACTAATGTCCGTATTGAGTAGGTCCCTGGCTGACGGTACTACCTCTTGTTCTTTTTGCTGAGGTGATTTCTTTCGTCTTGTCATTTTGTCCAGAGGAGAATAGATGAATGAGAGAACAAAAGGCTAACAGGTTTACAACGTCCCCAGCAAATATACTGTATACAAATCAGAAAAGACCTGAAACCAGGGGAAAAGAAAGGGAAAGAAAGAAAAAAGAAAGAGAAAAAGAAAAAAAAGATAAAAACAAAAACAAAACAATTCAAAAAAGGCAGAATATGATCAAATATGATCAGGCTAGTGCATAGATCAGTGCCACACACTAGATTTTGGGCGTATTTTGGTCTGTTAGAAAAAGTGCCTCCTAAAATTTTAAAGGAAGAAAGACATATATGTACAAAATAAGGGTTGATACAATGAAGGGATGGAAGATGACTGTAAAGATGAAAAGTATAAAAGATTTTATAAAAGGACTTGGTAAGATAAGTTGTTTGAAAAAAGAAAGAAGATTTAAGGAAAAAAAAAAAAGGAAAAAGGGAGAGAATGTGATCAGGCAGGAGACTAGAACAAAGCCATACACTAGTGGTTTAGGGTATATTTTGATCTGTTAGAAGAAACTGTACCTCAAAATTTTAAAGAGAGAACAACATATATATATGCCAAAAACAAGGATAACTACTATGAAGGGATAAAATATGACTCTAAAAATGGAAAAAAAATAAATTTTTTTTTTTTTAAAAAGGGATTTATAAGATGTTGGTTGAAAAAGGGAAAAAGAAAAATAAAAAAAGTCAACAAAAATTAACTTTGATGAAATAATGAATCATGGTAAAAAAAAAAAAAAAAGAAGCCATGAATCTATGTGCAGTATTCCCCTAGCGCTGGAGTTCTCCTATTCTCCTTGATCGATCAACTTGGTCTTGGCTTGCTGGCTGTTTGTGCTGATCTTCTGGGGGAGGGGCCTGTTGCTGTGGTTTCCAAATGTCTTTGCCGGAGGCGGAATTGCCCCGCCCTTGTCGGCCCGGGCTAAGGAAGCTGCTCCAGTTTGCTCTCAGGAGCTTTTGTTCCCTGCAAGCTCTCGGTACAGCTTTGGAGGACCAGGACGAAAATGGCGGCCTCCCAGTCTCCGCCCGGAGGAGCCGAGAACTCGGGGCCCCACTCCTCAGTGCGCCCCCAGAGAAAAGCAGTCACTCCCGTGTCCCCGGTCTCTGGCCGCACTCCGTGCTCACCCGGCCTGTGATCGAGCGTTGCTATCTCTGGCACCCGACCCCGCTCGGAGTCTCCAAACCCAGCAGATCCCTGCAGTGTGTTCCCGCACCGCTCCTCCCCGGGAAGGAAGGGGAGTCTCCCCGGATCTGCTGCTTGTTGGGTCCCTGCTGGGGGAGCCGTGCCCCGACTGGGCCGCAGATCACAGTTTGTGGCAACCCAGAGCTGAGAGCCCGCGACTCTGCTCCGTCTCTGCAGCCGGCTTGCCTGCTCTGATACCTGGGAGCTCTGCCGCACTCAGGCACCCCCGGTCTCTCTGTGACCCCAAGGGTCCTGAGACCACACTGTCCCGGGAGGATTCCACCCCCCGCTTAGCCACTGCAGCGACGTCCCTCCGCCGAGCCAACTTTTAAAAGGTCCGATTTTGTGCTCCGCGGCTCTAGCACTTGCCAGAAGCGGCCGGCGGAGGCCCCTCCCCCGCCGTCTATCCTCCCGAATATCGCCTCGGATTCACTTCTCCGCACGCCCTACCTTCCAGTAAGTGGTCGCTTCTCTGTTCAGAGAGTTGTTGCTACTCTCCTGTTCGATCTCCTGTTGAGTTCGTAGGTGTTCAGAATGGTTTGATCCCTATTCAGCTGAATTCCTGAGACCAGACAAAATCTAGGTCTCCTACTCCTCCGCCATCTTGCTCCGCCCCCCCATTTATTATGCTTTTAATGCCCATGGAATCTGTAGTGATGTCCCCTATTTCATTTCTGGTATTAGGAATTTGTGTCCTTTCTCCTTTTTTCTTAGTTAGGTTGGTAGGGGCTCATTGATTTTATTGATGTTTTGGAAGAATCACCTTTTGGTTTGATTGATTTTCTCTATTGATGGACACTTAAATTTCATTGATTTCTGCTCAAATTTTATTATCTCTTTTGCTCTGTTTACTTTAGATTTAAATTGGTTTTTATTTTTTAGTTTGCTTAGGAGGTAGCTTATTGATTTTAGATCTTTCTTTTTTCTTAATATATGCATCCAAATAAGTTTTCTTCTAAGCACATATTAGACTGATCTCACAATTTTGGTAAGGTGTATTTTCTTTTCAAATATCTCAAACTATTTTTAAATTTCTCTTCAGATTACCTTTTAGACCCAAATATTATTTAGTTATGTGTTGTTTAATCTCCATGTAGTTTGAGATTTTCCAAACTATCTTTCTGTTATTGATTTCTACGTTAATTCCATTGTGGTATGAGAGCACATATTGTATAATTTCTAATTCTTTTAAGTTATGTAAATTTCCTTTTATGGCGCAGAATGTGGTTTATCTTGGTATATGTTCCCTGTGATCTTCGGGAGAATTTATAGTCTACTTTTGTTGGATTAAGTAGTGTAAAGATGTTCATTATATCCATTTGATTAATGGTGCTGTTGAGGTTAGACATATCCTTCCTTATATTCTTCCTGCTGGATCTATTTCTGTTATAAATATGTTGAACTCTCCAAAAACAAAAATGGATTTAACTATTTTTTTTCTGGTAGTTCTATCAGTTTTTGTCTTATGTATTTGGACTCTTTGCTGTTAGGTACATACACAGTAAGAATTGTTAATGTCTTCTTGGAGATCTGACCCTTATATTATTACGTACTGCCTTTTTTCCCCTGGTAAATGTCCTTACTCTGAAATCTGTTTGTCTGAAATTAATATAACAATTCTAGCTTTCCTTTGGTTAATATTAACATGATATAACTTTCTCCATCCCTATACTTTTAATGTGTATGTGTCTTTATATTTATAATAGTTTGCTTGTAGTCAACAATTATTTTTCCTATGAACATGTTGGTCATGTGTTTTTATCTATTTTAGCAATTTATGTCTTATAATTTGTCTGTTTAGATCAGTTACATTTTTAAAAATTTTTAACTGAGCATAGTTGACACACAATGTTACATTAGTTTCAGGTGTACAACATAATGATTCAACAAGTTTATACATTATTCTATGCTCACCACAAGTAGAGCTACCATCTGTCACCATACAGTGCTATTACAATGTCATTGAATAGACTTCAGAGGAATTAAGATGGCAGAAAAGTAGGGGGACCCTGGGCTTTCCTCAGCCCTGGAACACAGCTGTATTGAGGTCAGATCACTTGGAACACCCAAGAAATCAATCTGAGGATTGAAGTATCTCCATGGTTGAAGGGAGACAGCTTGGCAGATGCAAGGTGGATGGAAGTGAATTGGGGGAGAGAAAAGCTGCTGTGCTGTGGAGGTGAGGAGGCCCTTTCCACAGGAAGAGAAAAGGGAGAAAGGGATAGGGGGTTTTAGAGAGGATGGTGTCAGATTCCCACAAGAAGAAAACCTCTTGGACCACAGATGGGAGTCAGGGGAACTGAGTGGTGCAGGTTGTCTTCAAACAGTGAGTGGTGCTCAAGCTCTGAAATTTTGGAAATGTATGACTTTCACCAGAGCAGAGCTGTAGCATGCACTCTGGAAAGGAGGGCTCTGGCCTGGGAGTGCACACAAAGTGGTATAGAGACACCCTGGGTTGCACTGGGAGAGATTGCTCCCCTTCCTGGAGTACATTTGGAAGAGGGTTGCTTCTCCAAGGATAAAATACCCTGCAGGTGCCAGCAAATGGCTTTTCATCAGCAGGGGACAATGGCATGCTCAGAGAATGGATAACCTGTTTGCTAATTTTTGAGGTGATATACCATAGATTCTGTGCACCGCACAGGCAGGAGACTGTTTTTGGGGGACAGAGGGCACTAGTCAGAGCACATCAAGGCTCTAATCCAGAGGAGGGAGCAGATCCAAGAGGTGCTGGCTCCTTTAAGACTTGGAGCTTTGAATCCCAACCACATGCTTAAGATAAAACACAGGAGAGCTGGGTGCTGGGTATGCTGAGGGCCCTGGCTTTTCTTGAGGGCTTTCTCAACAGCAGGGGGTGTGAGATCCCCTGTTTAGGGATGAGAGAGTGGGGTTGAAGCATTTTACCCTCACTACCAACACAGTCAGATTCAGAGAGCAACACAGGCGCCCTCAGTGGAGGTGGGAGTTGCTTACTTCAAACCCTGCCCCCCCATGCTTGGCAAATGCTTTTACTGGGGCAGGATTGGCTCTGAGCCATCACAGTAAGCCTGAACCCCTGGAAGAGCAATACAGGCAGCATGCCTCATGTACCAAGTATACTGATCCTACAGTGCTTCAAAGTGTCCTCTTCAATTCTGGTGGAAATAGGACGAGGCTTTTTTTTTTTTTTTTTTCTTATTCGTTCCCCCCACCATTTTGGAATCAGGCTTATAGTTTTTTCTTTGTTTGTTTTTTCATTTTCTTTTCTCTTTTGGGGGATCAGGTTTTTTTTTTTCTTTTCTTTATTTTTTTTCCTTTCTTCTTCTTTGGAATCAGGCTTATAGTTTTTTGATTGTTTGATTTTCTTTGTTCCTTTTCATTTTCTCTTTTGGGGGGGCAGACATTTTTTTTCTCTTTTCTTTTTCTTTCTTTCCTTTTTTCCCCAGGCTTTTTTCAACAAACAAATCAAAGCACACCTAGATAAAGATCCAAGCACTCCCCAATGCAAGCAAGGAGGAACTCTGCAGAGGACTGACCAGTGGGAAAGAGCAGCCAAGATACAACAGCAGAGTACACACAGCATACACCAGAAACACTTCCTAAAGTGCTATGCCCTGGACAGTATATGACATTTTTAAACATAGCCCTACTCTGAAGTGCAGGAAACATAAGAAGCTTTCAGGATATGCAAAAGATAGAAACAGCCAAAATGACAAGATGAAGGAATGCTCCCCAAAAGAAAGGGTAGGAAGATATTACTGCCAGGGATATGCTGAAAACAGATATAAACAATATATCTGAACAAGAATTTAAATCAATAGTCATAAGACTACTAGCTATAATTGAAAAAAACACAGAGGACACCAGAGGAATACTCATTACAGAGTTAAAAACCTAAAAACTAGTCAGGCTGAAATTAAAATGCTATAGCTGAGATACAAAGAGACTGAATATATGCACAATGAGGACTGAAGAAGCAGAGGAAAGAACAGGTGATGTAGAAGACAAAATTATAGAAAATAATGAAGCTGAAAAGAAGAGGTAAAGAAAACTATTAGATCATGAAGGTAGACTTAGGGAATTCAGGGATTACATAAAGCAAAATAGTATCTATCATAGGAGTCCCAGAAAAACAGTGGGTAAAAGGGGGAGAAGGTTTCTTTGAATAAATTATATCTGAGAACTTTCCCAATCTGGGGAAGGAAACAGAGATTCAAGTCCAAGAAGCATAGAGACCTCGCCTCAAAAATTAAGAAAACAGGTCAACAATATGACATATCATAGTGAAACTTGCAAAATACAAAGATAGAGAACTCTGAAAGCAGCTATGGGGAAAAGGTCCTTAACCTGCAAGGGCAGACTTGTAAGGATAGCAGCAGACCTGTCCACAGAGACCCAGGAGGCCAGAAAAGAGTGGCATGATATATTCAATGTGCTAAATGGGGAAAATATGCAACCAAGAACACTTTATCTAGCAAGGCTGTCATTCAGGGTAGAAGGAGAGATAAAGAGTTTCCAAGACAAATGAAAACTAAAGGAATTCAGGAGCACTAAACCAGCTCTGCAAGAAATATTAAAGAGGTCACTTTGAATGGGAAAGAGACACCAAGAGTAACAAAGACTAAAAAGGAACAGAGACAGTCTATAACAACCATGACACTACCGGTAATACAATGGCACTAAATTCATATCGTTCAACAATTACTCTGAATGTAAATGGACTAAATGCCCTAATCAAAAGATACAGGGTATCAGATTGGATTAAAAAAAATAAGACCATCAGGGCACCTGGGTGGCTCAGTCATTAAGTGTCTGCCTTCTGCTCAGGTCATGATCCCAGGGTCCTGGAATTGAGCCCCGCATCAGGCTGCCTGCTCTGCTGGAAGCCTGCTTCTCCCTCTCCCACTCCCCCTGCTTGTGTTCTCTCTCGTGGTGTGTCTCTCACTGTCAAATAAATAAAATCTCTAAAAATAAATAAATAAATAAATAAATAAATAAGACCATCAATATGCTGTCTACAAGAAACTCATTTTAGACCCAAGACACGTCCAGATTGAAAGTGAGGTGATCAAGAACCACTGATCATGCTAATGGACATCAAAAGAAACCTGGAGGGGTGCCTGGGTGGCTCAGTCAGTTGGACATCTCCCTTTGGCTCAGGTCATGCATGATCCTGGGATTGAGCCCCGCATCAGGTTCCCTGCTCAGCGGGGAGGCTGCTTCTCCCTCTCCCAATCCCCCTGCTTGTGCTCTCTCTCTCTGTGTCAAATACATAAATAAAATCATTAAAAAAAAGAAAGCTGGAGTAGCCATCCTTATATCAGACAACATAGATTTTTAAAAAATACTATAATAAGAGATGAAGGACACTATATCATAATAAAAAGGTCTGTCCAACAAGAAGATCTAATCATTGTAAGTATTAATGCCCCAAATTGAGAGCAGCCAATTATATAAACCAATTAATGACAAAATTAAAGAAATACATTGATAATAATACAATAATAATAGGGGCTATTACCCCCTTCACAGCGATGGACAGATCATCTAAACAGAAGATCAACAAGGAAACAAGGGCTTTGAATGACACACGGGACCAGATGGCCTTAACAGATATATTCAGAGCATTTTATCCTAAAGCAAAAGAATACACATTCTTCTTGAGTGCACATGGAACATTCTTCAGATAGATCACATACTGGGTCACAATTCACATCTCAGCTGGTACAAAAAGATTGAGATTATACCATGCATATTTTCAGACCGTAATGCTTTAAAACTTGAACTCAATCACAAGAGACCATTTGGAAAGACCTCAAATACTTGGAGGTTAAAGAACATGCTACTAAAGAATGAATGGTTTGACAGGAAATTAAGGAATAATTTAAAAAAATACATGGAAACAGATGAAAAATGAAAACACGACCTTCAGAAATTTTAAGATGCAGCAAAGGCGGTGTTAAGAGGGAAGTATATAGCAATACAGGCCTTTCTCAAGAAACAAGAAAAGTCAAATACACAAGCTAACCTTACACCTAAAGGAACTGGGAAAAGAAAACAAATAAAGCCTAAATCCAGCAACAGAAAGGAAATAAAAATAAGAGCAGAAATCAATGATATAGAAATTTTTAAAAAAGCAGAACGGATGAATGAAACTAGGGGCTGGTTCTTTGAAAGAATTAACAAGATTGATAAACCCCTAGCCAAACTTATCAAAAAGAAAAGGGAAAGGACCCAAATAAATAAAATCATGAATGAGAGAGGAGAAATTACAACCAAGAACAAAGAAACACAAACAATTATAAGAGAATACTGTGAGCCATTTTATACCAATAAATTAGACAATCTAGAACAAATGAAAAATTCCTAGAAATACATAAATTACCAAAACGTAAACAGGAAGAAGTACAAAATCTGAACAGACCTGTAAGCAGCGAAGAAATTGAATCACTAAACAAAAATCTCTAAACAAAGAAGAGTCCAGGGCTAGATGGCTTCCCAGGGGAATTCTACCACATTTAAAGAAGAATTAATGCCTATTCTTCTGAAACTGTTCCAAAAAATAAAAATGGAAGGAACACTTCCAAACTCCTTTGATGAAGCCAACATTACCTTAATCCCAAAACCTCACAATGTCCCCCACAAAAAAAATAAAAGGAGAATTACAGGCCAATATCCCTGATGAACACAGATACAAAACCTCTCAAGAAGATACTAGCTAATTGGATCCAACAGACCATTAAAAGGATTATTCACCACTACCAAGTGGGATTTATTCCTGGGCTGCGGGGGTGGTTCAACATCAACAAATCAATCAGTGTGATACACCACGTTAATAAAAGAAAGGATAAGAAACATATGATCCTCTCAATAGATGTTGAAAAGCATTTGACAAAACACAGCACCCTTTCTTGATAAAAACCCTCAAGAAAGTAGGGATAGAGGGAACATACCTCAAAATCATAAAGGCCATATATGAAAGACCCACAGGTAATATTCTTAATGGGGAAAAACTGGGAGCTGTCCCCTAAGATCAGGAACATGACAAGGATGTCTATTCTCACCACTGTTGTTCAACATAGTACTGGAAGTCCTAGCCTCTGCAATCAGACAACAAAAAGAAATAAAAGGCATCCAAACTGGCAAGGAAAAAGTCAAGCTTTCACTCTTTGCAGATGACATAATACTCTATGTAGGAACCCCAAAAGACTCCACCAAAAAACTGCTAGAACTGATACAGGAATTCAGCAAAGTTGCAGGCTATAAAATCAATGCACAGAAGTCTGTTGTATTTCTACACACTAACAATGAAGCAGCAAAAAGAGAAATCAAGGAACTAATCCCATTTACAATTGCACCAAAGTCCATAAAATACCTAGGAATAAACCTAACCAAAGGGTTAAAAGATCTGTATTCTGAACACTATAGAACACTTATGAAAGAAATTGAGGAAGACACAAAAAGATGGGAAAACATTCCATGCTCACGGATTGGAAGAACAAATATTGTTCTAATGTCTATGCCACCCAAAGAAATCTGCACATTCAAAGCAATCCCTATCAAAATAACACCAGAATTTTTCACGGAACTGGAACAAACAATTCTCAAATTTGTATGGAAACAGAAAAGAGCCTGAATAGCCAAAGGAGTATTAAAAAGAAAACCAAATCTGGAGGCATCACAATTCTGGACTTCAGGCTATATTACAAAGCTGTAATCATCAGGCAGTATGGTACTTGCACAAAAACAGACACACATATCAATGGAACAGAATAGAATCCCAGAAATGGACCTGCAACTATATGGTCAACTAATCTTCAACAAAGCAGGAAAGAATATCCCATGGAAAAAGAACAGTCTCTTCAACAAATGCTGGTGGGAAAACTGAACAGCCACATGCAGAAGAAAGAAATTGGACAACTTTCTTATACCATACAGAAAAATAAATTCAAAATGGATGAAAGACCTAAATGTAAGACAGGAATCCATCAAAATCCTAGGAGAACACAGGCAACCTCTTTGACCTTGGCAGCAGCAAGTTCTTGCCAGACACGTCTCCAAAAGAAAGGGAAACAAAATTTAAAAAATGAACTATTGGGACATCATTAGGATAAAAAGCTTTTGTACAGCAAAGGAAACGATCAACAAAACTAAAAGGCAACCTACAGAATGGAAGAAGATAATAGTAAATGACATATCAGATAAAGGACTAGTATCCAAAATCTATTAAAAAATTCATCAAACTCAGGGCGCCTGGGTGGCTCAGTTGTTAAACGTCTGCCTTCGGCTCAGGTCATGATCCCAGGGTCCTGGGATCGAGCCCTACATCGGGCTCCCTGCTCAGCCAGAAGCCTGCTTCTCCCTCTTCTGCTCCCCCTGCATGTGTTCCCTCTCTGGCTGTCTCTCTCTCTGTGTGTCAAATAAATAAATAAAAAATTTTAAAAACAATTCATCAAACTCAACACTCAAAAAACAAAAATATCCAGTCACAAATGGGCAGAGGACATGAATAAACATTTCTCCAAAGGAGAAAAGCACAAGGCTAATAGTCATATGAAAAAAAAAATACCCAACAGCACTCATCAGGGAAATACAAATCAAAGCCAAATGAGATATCACATCACCAGTCAGAATGGCTAAAATTAACAACTCAAGAAACAACAGATGTTGGTGAGGATGCAGAGAAAGGGGAACCCTCTTACACTGTTGGTGGGAATTCAAGCCACTTTGGAAAACAGTGTGGAGGTTCCTCAAAAAAATTAAAAATAGAGCTACTCTATGACCCAGCAATTGCACTACTAGGTATTTATCCAAAGGATAAAAAAGTAGTGATTCAAAGGGGCACATGAACCTCAATGTTTACAGCAGCAATGTCCATAATAGCCAGACTATGGAAAGACGCCAGATGTCCCTTGACAGATGAATGGATAAAGATGTCATATAGATATAAAATGGAATATTACTCAGCCATCACTCATGTTGAATTTAAGAAACAGAAGTGATGAAGATAGGGAAAGGGAAGGAAAAATAAAATAAAATGAAAACAGAGAGGGAGTAAAAGCATGAGTCTTAACTATAGGGAACAAACTGAGAGTTGCTGAAGGGGATGTAGATGGGTGTTGGGGCAATTGAGTGATGGGCATTAAGGAGGGCACTTGATGTAATGAGCACTGGGTGTTATATGCAACTGATAAATCACTAAATTCTAACACTGAAAGTAATAATACAGTATATGTTAATGAACTTGAATTTAAATAAAATCTAAAAAAATTATCATTGACCATATTCCTTATAGTGTACCTTTTATTCTCATGACTTATTCTTTCCATAAATGCAAGCTTGTATCTTTCACTCTCCTTCTCTGCTTTTTTCTGATGTCTTTATCTGATTTTGGTATCAGGGTTATACTGGCCTTTGTTTTATTTTAAATTTTATTATGTTATGTTAGTCATCATTAGTTTTTGATGTGGTGATCCATGATCCATTGTTTTCATATAACACCCAGGGCTCCATGCAGTACATGGCCTCCTTAATACCCATCACTAGGCTAACCCATCCCCCCTCTTCCCTCCCCTCTAAAACCCTGTTTGTTTCTCAGAGTCCATAGTCTCTCATGTTTCATCACTCCCTCTGAATTTCCCCCCTTCATTTTTCCCTTCTTTCTCCTAATGTCCTCCATGCTATTCCTTATGTTCCACAAAAAAGTGAAACCATATGATAATTGACGTTCTCTGCTTGACTTATTTCACTTAGCATACTCTCCTCCAGTCCCATCCATGTTGATGTAAAAGTTGGGTATTCATCCTTTCTGATGGCTGAGTCATATTCCATTGTATATATGGACCACATCTTCTTGATCCATTCATCTGTTGAAGGGCATCTCGGATCTTTCCACAGTTTGGCTATTGCTGACATTGCTGCTATGAACACTGGGGTGCATATGGCCCTTCTTTTCACTACATCTGTGTCTTTGGGGTAGATACCTGGGAGTGCAATTGCTGGGTCATAGGGTAGCTTTATTTTTAATTTTTTGAGGCACCTCCACACTGTTTTCCAAAGTGGCTGTACCAACTTGTATTCCCACCAACAGTGTAAGAGGGTTCCCCTTGCTCCACAACGTCTCCAACATTTGTTCTTTCTTGCCCTGTCCATTTTTGCCATTCTAACTGGTGTAAGGTGGTATCTCAATGTGGTTTTGATTTGAATTTCCCTGATGGCTAATGATGATGAACATTTTTTCATGTGTCTGTTAGCCATTTGTATGTCTTCTTCAGAGAATGTCTTTTCATATCTTCTGCCCATTTTTTGACTTATTTGTTTTTTTGGTGTTGAGTTTGAGAAGTTCTTTATAGATCTTGGATACCAGCCCTTTATCTGTAGTGTCATTTGCAAATATCTTCTCCCATTCTGTGGGTTGCCTCTTTGTTTTGTTGACTGTTTCCTTTGTTGTGCAGAAGCTTTTTAACTTGATGAAGTCCCAAAAGTTCATTTTTGTTTTGTTTCACTAGCTTTTGGAGATGTATCTTGAAAGAAGTTGCTGTGGCCAATGTCAAAGAGGTTACGGCCTATGTTCTCCTCTACGATTTTGATGGATTCCTGTCTCACATTGAGGTCTTTCATCCATTTTGAGTTTATCTTTGTGTATGTTGTCAGAGAATGGTCGAGTTTCATTCTTCTGCATGTGGCTGTCCAATTTTCCCAGCACCATTTATTGAGACTGTCTTTTTTCCATTGCATGTTTTTTCCTGCTTTGTCAAAGATTATTTGACCAAAGAGTTGAGGGTCCATATCTGGGTTCTCTATTTTGTTCCATTGATCTATATGTCTGTTTTTTAGCCAGTGCCATGCTGTCTTGGTGATCACAGCTTTGTAATATAGCTTGAAATTGGACAACGTGATGCCCCCAGCTTTGTTTTTCTTTTTCAACATTTCCTTGGCTATTCGGGATCTTTTCTGATTCCATACAAGTTTTAGGATTGTTTATTCCAGTACTCTGAAAAATGGCATTGGAATTTTTATCGGGATGGCATTGAAGATTGCTATGGGCAGCATAGACATTTTAAGAATGTTTATTCTTCTGATCCATGAGCATGGAATGTTTTTCCATCTTTTTGTGTCTTCTTCAATTTCTTTCATGAGTGTTCTGTAGTTCCTAGAGTATAGATCCTTTATCTCTTTGTTTAGGTTTATTCTGAAGTATCTTACGGTTTTTGGTGCTATTGTAAATGGAATCGTTTCTCTAATTTCTCTTTCTACAGTAGCATTGTTAGTGTATAAAAAAACAACTGATTTCTGTGCATTGATTTTGTATCCTGCCACATTACTGAATTGCTGTATGAGTTCTAGTAATTTGGGGGTGGACTTTTTTGGGTTTTCCACATAAAGTATCACGTCATCTGAAAAAAGAGAGAGTTTGACTTCTTTGCCAATTTGAATACTTTTTATTTCTTTTTGTTGTCTGATTGCTGTTGCTAGGACTTCTAGTACTATGTTGAACAATAGTGGCAAGAGTGGGCATCCTTGACGTGTTCCTGATCTTAAGGGAAAGGCTCTCAGCTTTTCCCCATTGAGGATGATATTTGCTGTGGGTTTTTCATAGATGAATTTTATGGACTTGAGGAATGTTCCCTCTATCCCTATACTCTGAAGAGTTTTAATCAGGAAACAATGTATTTTGTCAAAGGCTTTTTCTGCATCAATTGAGAGAACCATATCGTTCTTCTCTCTCCTATAGTCAAAGTGTTCTATCACATTGATTGATTTGCAAATGTTGAACCATCCTTGCATCCCGGGGATAAATCCCACTTGGTTGTGGTGGATGATCCTTTTACTGTATTGTTGGATCCTATTAGCTAGGATTTTGTTGAGGATTTTGGAATCCATATTCATCAGGGATATTGGTCTGAAATTCTCCTTTTTGATGGGGTCTTCTCCTGGTTTGGGGATTAAGGTAATGCTGGCCTCATAGAATGAGTCTGGAAGCTTTCCCTCTGTTTCCTTTTTTTGAAACAGCTTCAGGAGAATAGGTATTATTTCTTCCTTGAATGTTTGGTAGAATTCCCCAGGGAATCCCTCAGGCCCTGGACTCTTCTTTTTTGGGAGGTTTTTGATCACTGCTTCAATCTCGTTACTGGTTATTGGCCTATTCAGGTTGTCAATTTCTTCCTGATTCAGTCTTGGCAGCTTATAGGTTTCCAGGAAGGCCTCCATTTCATCCAGATTGCTCAGTTTATTGGCATACAGTTGTTGATAAAAATTTCTAATACTTCTTTCTATTTCCTTGGTGTTAGTCGTGATCTCTCCCCTTTCATTCATAATTTTATTAATTTGGGTATTTTCTCTCTTCTTTTGGATGAGTCTGGCCAGTGGTTTATCGATCTTATTAATTCTTTCAAAGAACCAACTTCTAGTTTCGTTGATCTGATCTACTGTGTTTCTGGTTTCTAATTCATTGATCTCTGCTCTAATCTTAATTATTTTTCTTCTAACGCATGGCTTACACATTGTTTGTTGCTTTTTCTCTAGTTCTTTAAGGTGTAGAGTTAGTTGGTGAATCCGGGATTTTTCTATTTTTTTGAGTGAGGCTTGGATGGCTATGTATTTCCCCCTTAGGACCACCTTTGCAGTATCCCATGGGTTTTGGACCGATGTGTTTTCATTCTCATTGATTTCCATGAATTGTTTAAGTTCTTCTTTGATTTCCTGGTTGACCCAAACATTCTTGAGCAGAGTCTTCTTTAGCTTACAAGTGTTTGAATTTCTGCCAAATTTTTTCTTCTGATTGAGTTCCAGTTTTAAAGCATTGTGGTCTGAGAAGATGCAGGGAATAATCTCCATCTTTTGGTATCATTTGAGGCCTGATTTGTGACCCAGTATGTGGTCTATTCTGGAGAAAGTTCCATGTGCACTTGAGAAGAATGAGTATTCTGTTGTTTTAGGGTGGAATGTTCTGTATTTGTCTATGAAGTCCATCTGGTCCAGTGTATCATTCAAAGCTCTTGTTTCCTTGTTGATTTTCTGCTTAGATGATCTGTCTATTGCTGACAGTGGAGTATTGAAGTCTCCTACAATTAACGTATTATCAATATGACTCTTTATTTTGGTTAACAGTTGGCTTATATAGATGGCTGCTCCCATGTTGGGGGCATAGATATTTACAATTGTTAGATCTCCTTGTTGGATAGACCCTTTAAGAATGATATAGTGTCCTTCTGTGTCTCTAACTACAGTCTTTAGTTTAAAATCTAATTTGTCCGATATAATTGCTACCCCAGCTTTTTTTTGAGATCCACTGGCATGGAAGATGGAAATCCATCCCTTCACTTTCAGTCTGGATGCATCTTTAGGTTCAAAATGAGTCTCTTGTAGACAGCATATGGATGGGTCCTGTCTTTGTATCCAATCTGCAACCCTGTGCTGTTTTATGGGGGCATTTAGCCCGTTCACGTTGAGAGTGATTATTGAAAGATATGAATTAATTGTCATCATGTTGCCTGTGAAGACGTTGTTTTTAAAAATAGTTCCTGTAAATTTCTGTTGTATATCACTCTTGGGGTTTTTCTCCTTTTATAGAACCCCCCTTAATATTTCTTTCAGGGCCAGCTTAGTGGTCACATATTCTTTCAGTTTCTGCCGGTCTTGGAAGCTCTGCATCTCTCCATCCATTCTAAATGACAGCCTTGCTGGATAAAGTATTCTTGGCTGCATGTTCTTCTTGCTTAGTACCCTGAATATATCTTGCCAGGCCTTTCTGGCTTGCCAGGTCTCTGTGGATAGGTCTGACGTTATTGTGATGTTCCTCCCTCTGTACGTAAGGAATCTCTTCCCCTTAACTGCCCTTAAGATGGTTTCCTAGGTTCTAAGATTTGCGAGTTTTGCTATTACATGCCGGGGTGTTGGCCTGTTTTCTTTGATCTTGGGAGAGGTCCTCTCTGCCTCTAGGATATGAATGTTTGTTTTATTCCCCAGATTAGGGAAGTTCTCAGCTACAATTTGCTCAAATATATCTTCTAGTCCTCTCTCTCTCTCCACTTCCTCTGGGATTCCAATAATTCTGACACTGGAACACTTCATGGTGTCACTTATTTCTCTGATTCTATTTTCATGGATTCTGAGTTGCTTTTCCCTGGCCTCCTCTTTTCCCTTTTTATCTATTAAATTTTCTTCCAGGTCACTGATTCGTTCTTTTGCCTCGCTTACCCTAGCTCTTAGATTATCTAGATTGGATTGGATCTCATTGATAGCATTTTTAAATTCTGCCAATTCAGCTTTCATTTCTGCCCTTAGAGACTCTATGTTGCTATTAATTGATTTCTCCATTCTAGCTATTGTCTTCACAATTGCTAGCCTGAATTCCCACTCTGACATCTTGGTTATATCTGCATCCTTTTGTAAATCTGTGGCATGTCATAATCTCTGAGTCTTTCCTATTTGGGGGGCTCCTCCTCTTAGTCATTCTGTTGATGGGTGGTTGAGGGAATGTATACAGTCCAAATTATTGACCAGAACCCAAGCAAGATGCACCTGTTTTCTAGGGACCTTAGGGTTGCTGGCCTCTTTTTCTCCCAGCCTGTCTTCTGCGGGGGTTACCTGCCGCGCTGTTACTCAGGCAACCCTGTTTGGGCAGAGTTGCCCTGCCCCCTTGTGGCAGGGGATGGGCTCAGTGGGAACCAGTTTTGGGGGGCTTTTGTTCTCTGGCAGGTTTCTCTGGTGGCTTTCTGCATCTCTTCCGAGAGTCAGAGCAGAAAAGACCATTTCCAGCCCTCTGCCTCAGAGCAGAGAGATCGCTATACTCAGTGAGCTCTCCAGCCATGGTCTATCCGTTTCTTTCTGTGCTGCTATAAACTGCAGAGTCCTGGGTTGTGTGGCCCTCCTCAGGGCTCCCAGTCCTGCCTCCAGGTCGGGGCACGTCTCTGCCCTTTGTGCTTCTAAAACCACCAGTCTCCCCCAGTTTACATGGGTCACCCCACTGCTCCGGGTTTCTGTCCCAGGGGCTGCCCTAAAGTCCTTTCCCCGCCACCAGCAGTCTGCGAGTCTGTGCCCTGTCCCCAGCACACGAGACTGTCGCTCACCAGCGGTGTAGGATCCCCATGGCCAGGCTACCTACCTCCTGCTGCCATTTATCCTCTGATATCTGCCTGCGGAATCATGGCTCCCCGCTTCATACCTTGAAACCAACCACCTGCGATATTCTGTTTGTAGAGATCCAGATCTCTTTTCTTACATCTCAGGCTGATTTTGTGGGTGCTCAGACTGGTCTGGTAGATATCCAGCTCAATTCCAGGGACCAGTTGGAATGGGGCTCCCTACTCCCCTGCCATCTTTTCTTTCCTCTCTAGATATCTTCTTTAAATGGTGAAATTCTCCCATGAAGCCATCTGGTCCTGAACTTTTGTTGAGAGTTTTTTGATTACTAATGCAATCTCCTTGTTGGTATTCTATCTGTTCAAATTTTCTATTTTTTCCTTCTTCAGATTTGATAGGTTTCTAGGAATTTATCCATTTGTAGATTGTCTAATTTTTTGGCATATAATATTTTAATATTCTCTTAAATTTGTTTTTACTTCTGTAATGTTGATTGTTATTTCTCCTCTTCATTTGTGATTTTGAGTCCTTTCTCTTTTTTTTTTTTTTTTTTGATGAGTCTGACTAGAGGTTTATCAATTTCAAAGAACCAGTCCCTGGTTTCATTAATATGTTCTATTGTTCTTTTAATTTCCATGTCATCTATTTCTTCTTGAATCTTTATTATTTCCTTCCTTCTGCTGCTTTGGGGTTTTGTTGGTTTTTCTTTTTCTAGTTCCTTTAGGTGTAAAATTAGGTTATTTGAGATTTTTATTGCTTCTTGAGATAGGTCTGTGTTGCTATATAAACTCTCTTATAACTGCTTTTGCTGCATCCCAAAAGTTTTGGACAGTTATGTTTTCATTTGCATTTGTTTCCATGTACTTTTTTATTCTTTTATTTTCTGTTTGATGAATTCATTGCTTAGTTTCATGTTATTTAGCCTCCATGTACTTGTGGTCTTTCCAGATGTTTTCTTGTGGTTGACTTCTAGTTTCATAATGTTGTGGTCAAAGAAGATGCATGGTATGACTTCCCTCTTCTTAAATTTGTTAAGGCTTGTTTTGTGGGCTAATATGTGATGTATTCTGGAGAGTGTTTCATTGAAAAGAATGTGTATTCTGCCATTTTAGGATGAAATGTTCTGAATATATCTGTTAAGTCCATTTAGTGCAGTGTGTCATTCAAAGCCACTATTTCCTTGCTGATTTTCTGTTTGGATGTTCTGTCCATTGATGTAAGTGGGGGTGTTAAAGCCTCCTACTATTATTGTATTACTATCAGTTAGTTCCTTTATGTTTGTTATTAACTGTTGTATGTATCTACATAGGAGTACTCCCATGTTGAGTGCATAAATATTTACCATTGTTATATATTTTTATTGGATTTCCTCCTTTATTATTATGTAATGACCTTATTTGTCTCTTATTACGCTCTTTGTTTTAAAGTCTAGTTGGTCTGATATGAATATTGCTACCATGGCTTTCTTTTGTCATCCATTTGCATAATAAATGTGTCTCCATGCCTTCACTTTCAATCTGCAGAAATCTTTAGGTCTGAAATGAGTCTCTACCCAGCAGCATATAGATAGGTCTTGGTTTTTATCCATTCTGTCACCCTGTGTCTTTTGATTGTAGCGTTTAGTCCATTTACATTCAAAGTAAGTATTGATAAACACTTGGGGTGCCTGATGTGGAGTCTGCTCCTCTCTTTTCTCATTGCTTGTGGTTTCCTTCCCTCCAGTGGACAGTTTCATGGGTCAGTTTGGTTCCCAATCTCATATCTGTCCTTCCTACCATCTTTGGTATGGTCTCTTCTCTACAATTAGCTGGGAAGAGTATAATCTGCCTGTCTTGGGATCGTTTTCTGGGTTATTTATACTTATGTGGCTATTATCTAGGTATATCCATGGGATGAAGTGAGCTCAGAATCTTCCTAAGCTTCCATATTCCCAGAAATCTGTCTCAAATATTCTTAGTCCTTTCATCTACCCTTGGACACTTGGGTTGCTTCCATATCATGGCTATTGTAAATACTGCTGCAATAAACATAGGGGTACATATATCTTTTTGAATTTGTGCTTTTGTTTCCTTTGGGTGAATGCCCAGTAGTGGAATTATTGGATCATATGGTATCTATATTTAATTTTTTTAAAGAATCCCCATACCCTTTTCCAGAGAGGTTGTATCAGTTCACATTGTCTCCAACTGTGCACAAGGTTTCCCTTTTCTACACATTCTTGTCAACATTTTTTTTATTTCTTGTCTTCAATACTAGCCATTCTGCTGGTGTCAGATGATATCTCATTGTGTTTTTGACTATCATTTCGCTGATGATAGAGATGTTGAGCATCTTTTCATGTCTGTTAGCCATCTGTATATCTTCTTTGGAAAAATGTCTATTCATATCCTCTGCCTATTTGTTAATCAGATTATTTTTTTGGTGTTGAGTTATGTAACTTCTTTATGTATTTTGAATACTCCCTCTTATCACGTATAACATTTGCAAATATGTTCTCCAGTTTTGGTTTTTTTTTTGCATCTATGTTTATCAGAGATATTGGCCTGTAGATTTATTTCTTTTTTTGTAGTGTTTTTGGTATCTGGGTGATTCTGGCCTTATAGAATAAATTTGGAATTTTTTCTTCCTCTTATAATTTTTTGAAATAGTTTGAGAAGAAGGGGTATTAACTCTTTTATAAATGTTTAGTAAGAATTCACCTGTAAAACCATCTGTTCCTGGACTTTTGTTTGTTGGGAGTTTTTTGATTCATTACAAATTCAATTTCATTACTAGCCATTGATCTGTTCAAATTTTTTTTTATTTCTTCCTGATCAGATATAGAAGATTATGTATTTCTAAAAATTTATTCATTTCCTGTATGTTGTCCAAATTGTTAACATGTAATCTTCCATAGTATTATAATTTGTATTTCTGTGGTGTTGTTATTCGTCCTCCTTCATTTCTGATTTTATTTAAGGTCTTCTTTTTTTCTTCATGAGTCTTGATAAAGGTTTACCATTTTTTTTAATGTTTTCAAAGAACCAGCTCTTGTTTGTACTGATCTTTTCTATTTTTTAGTCTCTACTTCATTTATTTTTTCTTTAATATTTATTATTTCCTTCTACTAGCTTTGGCTTTTGTTCTTCTTTTTCTAGTTCCTTTAGGTGTAATCTTATTTTATTTTTAGAGGGGGAGGGAGTGAGAGATAGAGAAGAGGGAGGGACAGAGGGAGAAGAAAAGAGAGAACCTTAAGCAGACTCCATGCCCAGCACAGAACCTGACGCTGGGCTCAATCTCACAACCCTAAGATCATGACCTGAGCTGAAAGCAAAAGTCAGATGCTTAACCAGCTGAACTACCCAGGCACCCGTAGGTGTAATTTTAGATTATTTGTTTGAGATTGTTCCTGTTTTTTTAAGGTAGGCCTCTATTGCTATAAATTTCCCTTTTGGAACTGTTTTTGTTGCATCCCAAAGATTTTGAACCATTGTGTTTTCATTGTCATTTGTCCCATGAACTGTTTTTATTTCTTCTTTGATTTCTTTGTTGATACATTAGTTCAACAGCATGTTATTTAGCTCTCAAGTGTTTTTGTTCTTTTCCATATTTTTCTTGTAATTGATTTCTTGTTTCATAGCATTTTTGTTTGGAAAAGATGCTTGATGTGATTTCAATCTTCATAACTTCATTAAGACTTGTTTTGTGACCTAACATGAGATATATCCTGGAGAATGTTCTCTGTACACTTGAAAATATTGTGGTCTTATGTTGGATGCATAGATATTTACAATTGTTATAGCCTCTTGTTGGATTGATCCCTTTATCATAATGTAATGACCTTCTTTCTCTCGTTAAAATTTGTCTTATATAAGTATTGCTACCTTAGCTTTTTTTTTCCACATCCATTTGCATATAATATCTTTTTCCATTCCTTCACTTTCAGTCTCTGTGTGTCTTTAGTTCTGAGTGGAGTCTCTCATAGGCAGCGTATAGATGGGTCATGTTTTTTTTTTTTTTTAATCCATTCAGTCACACTATGTCTTTTGATTGGAGCTGGAATATTACTTCGCTAAATTTGTCTGATGCATACCTTATTCTAAGTGGCCTGTCTGATTGTGATTATGTCCTTTGCCAGATTTCAGGGAAGCATTGTATGATATTTACACATTGTTGCATGCCAAAATGTGCATTCAGAACCAGGCAGCTACCTTGCTTACAAATACTGCCCATTTAGACTGCCCTCACCTGCTCCCCTTTACCCTCAACTTCTGTGTGCTTATATTGGAATTCCTGACCATGATTTCTGGCCACTTCAAGCCCTTGCCACAATTTCCTTTGACACTATTATGATTTATTCCATCATGATTCTTCCTGACATTATGATCTCTTCCATGATTCTTCCCATCAATATTATAACTTCTTACAACATATTTCACTTCTCTTTTCCTTCTACAACACCAGCAAGCCCCTTCACAAACTGTCAATATTTTTATCCAATGGACTGGAGAAGCTACCCACACATTGGGAATCAGGATTAGTCATTTGGTTTCTAATCACCTGTACCCCACCTTAAATGTTTAATTGCTGATACAGTCAATGTGAACTAATACAAATTAGTAACAATGTCTTTGTCCCCAGTTTTCCTTCATTTAGATGCCCCACGCATTTTCTGCCCCAATAGCTCCTCAAGGACTCATTTTGAAAGCACAAACAGCTCTTGGCCTGCAGACCATTTTAACCACATCACCAGGTCTGGTATAGCAGAAATATCTAATAAATGTGTACAAATTCCTGGGTTTCCTGCTGGAGGTTCTGATGAATGCTTTACATGGGAACCTCCACCTATACATTTTATTGCAGGCCTACACTTCAGGGCTTTCACATCATACATCATTTTCTCCCCTAGCCCTCTGATTGGCTTCCCCGAGGCCATGCATTACAATGCACAATCATTTCCCTTGACCTCAAATGTCCTGCATTTGCCACTGTGGCTGGCTACCATTGAACCAAAAGAGCCATTTTCATTCCCTTAGTCTTGGGCACTTCAGTTTTACTATAATTTACTGGATTGAGCACTGGTACAAAGACCCTAGCCACCCAAACTTGGGTAACTGTGGCTAGTTAACAATGACCAGCTATCTTAACCTAACATGTACAAATAACTACATAAAACGCTGTCCCCTGTGCAAAAGTCTCAGGAGTCTCCTCCTCAGGACAAGTTCAAACCTACTTACACCAGAGAGCCCAGTATGTTAAAATATTCCACAATGTTACACAAATCTTTGAGTAGATTTACACAGCCCTTCAAGATCACTGACCTATTGTCATGATTGGACCCTACAAGTTTGGGACAATGGCTACAGACTGGATTTGAGATTATTGTCTCTTTATTATAGGATTTGTTATTATAACCTAATTAGATGTGTATTTTCTTGGTTAAAATGTGCCATACCTCTGAACTTTAACATGTCTACTATCCAAACTGATAATGTTCTCACCATTAACTCTGAGGCCTCAGCATCACAGGGAGGATTGAAGTGTAAGAACTTGCCAATGAGCTTTTTTGTTTATAATGTGACTGATATTAAGCTTTTGATTTCTGGAGCAGCCCCTTCAAAGACATTCATGTTGAATAAACACATTGCCAGCTATGCAACTAGATAAAAAGCCAGGCTTCCCCATTCATGAAATTCCCCTTTTTAGAAAGCTCTGGTTGACCTAGATAACTGACCTTTTGACTGACCACTTGCTTTTCCCTTTCCGCACTTCAATTTCCACTGTGTTTTAAATTCATCCATTAGAACAAGACGGGATGTCCACTCCCACTGCTGTTATTTAACATAGTACTGAAAGTCCTAGCCTAAGCAATCAGACAACAAAAAGAAATAAAAGGCATCCAAATCAGCAAAGAAGTCAAGCTTTCACTATTTGCAGGTGACATGATACTCTATATAGAAAACCCAAGAGACCACCAAAACATTGCGAGATCTGATAGACAAATTCAGTAAAGTTGCAGGATACAAAATCAATGTACAGAAATCTGTTGCATTTCTATATGCCAATAATAATGCAGCATAAGGAGAAATCAAAGAATCAATCTCATTTACAATTGCACCAAAAACCATAAATTATCTAGGAATAAACTTAATCAAACAGGTAAAAAGACCTGTACTCTGAAAACTATAAAATACTGATGAAAGACATGGAAGATGATACAAAGAAACGGAAAAACATTCCAAGCTCATGGATTGGAAGAACAAATATTGTTAAAATATCTGTAGTACCCAAAGCAATCTACACATTTAAAGCAATCCTTATCAAAATACCACCAGCATTTTTTCTTAGAGCTACAACAAATAGTCCTAAAATACGTATGGAACCACAAAAGACTCCAGATAGCCAAAACAATCTTGCAAAAGAAAAGCAAAGCTGCAAGCATCACAGTTCTGGACTTCAACGTATACTACAAAACTGTAGTGATCGAGACAGTATGGTAGTGGCACAAAAACAGATATATAGATCAATGGAACAGAATAGAAAACCCAGAAATGGACCCACAACTATATGATCAATTAATCTGCAACAAAGCAGGAAGTATTAGCCAATGGAAAAACGACAGTCTCTTCAACAAAGGGTGTTGGGAAAACTGGACAGCAACATGCAAAAGAATGAAACTGGACCAATTTCTTACACCATACACAAAAAATAAATTCAAAATGGACGAAAGACCTAAATGGGAGACAGGAAACTACCAAAATCCTAGAGGAGAACACAGACAGCAACCTCTTCGACCTCAGCTGTAGCGACTTCTTACTAGGTATATCTCCTGAGGCAAGGGAAACAAAAACAAAAATGAATTATTAAGACTTCATCAAGAAAAAAACTTCTGCCCAGCAAAGGAAACAATCAACAAAACTAAAAGGCAATTTAAAGAATGGGAGAAGATATTTGCAAATGACATATCTGATAAAGGGTTAGTGTCCAAAATCTATAAAGAACTTATCAAACTGAACATGCAAAAAACAAATAATCCAGTTTAAAAATGGGTAGGAAACATGAATAGACATGTTTCCAAAGAAGACATGCACGTGGCTAACAGACACAGGAAAAGATGCTCAACATCACTCATCATCAAATACCAATCAAAACCACAATGAGATACCACCTCACACCTGTCAGAATGGCTAACATTAACAACACAGGAAACAAGGTGTTGGTGTTGGTGAGGATGTGGAGAAAGGGGAACCCTCTTACACTGTTGGTGGGAATGCAAACTGTTGCAGCCACCATGGAAGACAGTATGGAGGGTCCTCAAAAAGTTAAAAATGGAACTCGCTATGATCCAGCAATGGCACTAGTAGGTATTTACCCAAAAGGTACAAAAATACTGATTCAAAGGGATACATGCATCCTAACACTTATGTCAGCATTATCAACAATAGCCAAATTATGAAAAGAGCCCAAATGTCCATCAATTGATGAATGGATAAAGAAGATGTGTTATTAACACATTAACACAATGGAATGTTAATATCCAGCCATCAAAAAGAATGTAATCTTGCCATTTGCAAGGACGTGGATAGAAATAGAGTATTATGCTAAGTGAAATATGTCAGTCAGAGAAAGACAAATACCATATGATTTCACTCATACGTGGAATTTAAGAAATAAAACAGATGAACATAGTGGAGGGAAAGAGAGGCAAACCAGGAAACAGACTCTTAAGTGTAGAGAGCAAATAGGATTGCTGGAAGGGAGGTGGGTGGGAAGACAGGTTGATACCCATCAGAGTATCAAGGAGAGCACTTGTGATGAACACTGGGTGTTGTATGTAGGTGACGAGTTGCTGAATTCTACACCTGAAACTAATATTATAATATACGTTTACTAATTGGAATTTAAATAAAAACTTGAAAAAATAAATAATAAAGAAAACTATATGGATACAAATATAATAATCACCTGAGATTCCTTCCTCCTGTGATGACTACCATAGCCATATTAGTGGCTTTTCCTTAAAATATCTTATGTATATATTAGTGATAAATGATTTTTCTATCCTTGATGGGTTTTTCTCTTTATTTGTAACCTCCCTCGCTATAATTATTTCCCTACTGTACTCCCTTCCTAGATGGATCTTTCCAAACCTTTCTCTATGCTCACATAAGCCTCTACATACTAATACATACATAAATTGTGGAAATGATTCATTACTGCTTTGTTAACAGAATTTTACACTAGCTTATATACTTCTCTGCATATTCATTCCTAGGTATGTGAAAACTCATACTGCACAGTGGTTCCATTTATATAAATATTTATATACTCCTTACTTGTTGTGCTTTTCTGGTTGATATACTCCTTACTTGTTATATATGTGGTTGATAAAGTAGATAGTACAAGAAAGTTGTACTACAGGAACAGAATCTTAAAGACACTATCTTTTAACCAGTGCTCAGTTTTCTGGAATTGTTTCTCTAATCTTTTTAGAACAAATTCCTCTATTTTCAGATAAATACCACATTGAAAATCCACGTCAAACAATGGTAAAGAGTTAATCAGATTGTCAACTTTAGATACCTGTAGTCAGACAGCTATAGAAGGCATAGCTTTAAGTGACCAAGTATTTGCTACATTGAAATATTCTAGTCAAAATGAAGAGTATGTGCTGCTGACTGGTTGCTCCTAACTGCACTGGAGAAAGTGAGGAAAGAGAAGGCTTAGAGCTTCAGTTCTAATCTAATTCTAATCTATTCTGCAAAAGGGACCTGAAAGCTTTTATGTTTTCCCTGAAGGAAACCTTTATCTTTTGTAGATGCAAGGTTGTGATTTCTGAAAATGAAACTCAGAGTGTCATCGTGTGAGTGCCTGAGGTACAATAGAAATTGGTTCATAGGTTCTCTTCTGTTAAAATTAGGGATTTAATTGGAAAGGAATGGAATCTTGAGATTTAGAGCAGGGACTTTTGCATAGATCTCAATGAAGGTGGTGACATTAATGTCCTCAGTCCCTCAATTCTACTGAGCCCTTTTTACTGGCAGAAGTGTTACCCAGTCATGGGTTGTGAAACTCCTCAGTCCTTGTCCTCTCAAAGGAAAGAATTCAGTGGAGAAACTCTATTGGGAGTTAAAGTAGCAAAGGTTTTTATTTAACAAAAGCAACAGTACACTCCAGAGATGGAGGAGTGGGTTGACGCAAGGATGGGTGGCAGTGCTGAGTTTGTCATTGTGTTTTTTAAGGGAGTTTATTTGGCCTCCTCCCTCCCATCTTGTTATTATTGCTCCATCCTCCGATCCTCCTTGGTTTCCTCCCCTCCAACCTTTGTGAGAGTTTGTGTTAGTCATTTTCCCATGACCACCTAAGTGCAACCCATGGGGGTAGTGGGGTGGGGGGCAAACCACAATGCAAAATACTATAATAACCTTGGGGTTACTAGTGTACAAGCCACATGCACATATTCCAAAGTTGGAAAAGTCTCTGTAGCCCTTATCTTCTGTTTATCAGTCTGTGTTAAACTGCAAAAGTAGTTGGTCTAAGGGAGATGAGACAGTCTCTGGGTGGAAACTGGGTGGTCCTTAGCAATTGTCCATCTGTTACCCTCCTTTCTCCCTTCCTGTTCATGTCTGTATAACTACATACTGTAACAAAAGCAACACATCTATCCCTGCCAGTGTTATTCCCCCTTTACCTGAAAAACCTGTAATGACCTCTGCTTAGGTAGGTACCTTGGGAGGGACTGCTTATTCTCCTCAGGACCTACTCCCACCACTTCTTGTTTGCTTTTAGACCTATATAACTAGACTTAAGCTTCATAGACCCCAATGAATGAAGTACAAAGTGTGACCTGTGAAGATGTGTGATATACACTAAAGGAACTGCATTATATTTTCAATTTATCCAGAAAATTTTCTGAGGAATATGTGTAAGAATGAATCTGAAGGGTGTGGAATCATGATGGTAGTGATAATAATATAAAGTTGTATCAAATAAAGTTGAAATACCAGAACTGCCTTGTTATACAGGAGGAGAGAATCCAAAGCATTAGGGAGGTTTGGATGTTAGAGTGGATTTATCATACAAGACCTGCTTGCTCACCTCAGGAGTGTCCAAAGGACACATTTTTCACCATGACTGTATGGAATAAATTTGTGATGGGAGCCTCAGCATCCTTGAAAAGCTCTGTGGTCACTATTCCCTGTAGGTCAGATGTTACACTGGAAATTGTCACCATCAAACAGGGATCCCTAAACTCAATAGGGATAATGAGATTCCTGGATGGCTGGGGCCAAACTGTGGCACTTAATCACCAAAAACAAGGTGAGCATAGTTAATGTAATGGACAGCACTGTCAAATCAGTAATCAAAATAGCCTGACTTACAGAGACCTACAGCATCAGATAATTGATTATGGAGTCCCAAAACCTGAAATAGATGGGCAGCTTATGAAATTGTTATTTGATCTGTCTGAGCAGGAGTGACCTAGGTTTAGTGAACAAAGTCATCAAGTGAGATATAATCCCTTGATAAATGTGCAGACTGGAACCATTTTACAGACCCCAATCCCCTTTGAAAGAAGGGTGAGGGCATGTTCCATTGAGGAAAAACCCTATTACACTGTAAACAACTTGTACTGTTCATCTTTCTGCCTACCTTCCTCAAAGAGATCTGTGATCATTAATCAGGGCCTGTGCAGTGAAAAAAGAAAAATAATTAGACTTTTAGGGGATTACTGAACACTGGCTCTGAACTGACACTAATTCTTGGAGATTTTACTGTGAGTCTACAGCACAAAGAGTAGTGGCTTCTGGAGGTCAAGTCATCACTAGATATTTAGCACGGATCAATCTCTCTGTGGCTGACCCTATGGTTATTTCTCCCAGATCCAGAATTCATAATTGGAATAGACATACTCAGCTACTGGCATCATCCCTACAATGGTTTCTTGACCTATGTAGCAAGGGAGATTATAGTAGGAAAGGCTAAGTAGAAGCCCCTATTACTGTGTCTACCTACAAACATAGGCAACTAAAAAGAATACAACATCCCTAGATGGATTGTCAACCTTAGTGTACCATCAAAGACTCGAAAGATGACAAATTAGTGATTCTTATCACATTCCCATTCAGCTTGCCTATTTGGCCAGTACAGAAGACAGATGAGTCTTGGATAATAACAGTAGATCTTGTAAGTTCAATCAGGTGGTGACTCCAAGTGCAGCTCCTATTCTAAATGTATTGTTATTATTTGAACAAATTAATACATCCCCTAAATGTGGTATGCAGTTAATAATCTGGAAAATGCTTTTTTTCTCTATACATTTGACCCTTGAACAATGCAATGGTTGGGGCACTGAACCCCTGTGCAGTTAAAATTCTTCATATAACCTTTGACTGCCCCAAAACATAACTACTAATAGTGTGTTTACCAGAAGACATACAGATAACATAAAGAGCTGATTAACACATAGTTTGTATATGTATTACATACTGCATTCTTACAGTAAAATAAGCTAAAGAAAAGAAAATGTTACAAAGATTATAATAAGAAACATTTACAGTACAGTGTTGTATTTGTTTTTAACCTGTGTTGTTCAAAGATGAACTGTAGTTGTTAGTAAGGATCACCAGAAGAAGTTTGCTTTAAGCTGGTAAATCCCGCAATATACTTTCACTGTTCTAACTCAGGAATATATCAACTCTCCATACCTATGTCATAATTTAGTCACAGAGAATTTGATTGTCTTTCTCTTCCAATGGACATCATGCTGGTCCATGAAATTAATAGTTTTGTGCTGATTGGACCTTGTAACAGGCAGTAGCACCTACATTAGATACTTTGGTAAAGACACACGTACCAGAGGGGGACAGGAAGTCTCACAAAAATTCAGCAACCTTCCACCTCAGTGAAATGGACAGCAGTGACTAGAAATCCTCCCAATGCACAAAACTGAGAAGTGCATCTGCTGTTCACTTTACCTAAAAGGAAAAATGGCCAGAGATAGGAGTCTATAGCAGTTGGTAAATTGTGGCCAATGGTGTGACAGGATGGTCTGGAACTTGGAAGAAACACAATTGGAAAATCAGAGATGAGGAGTTCTGGGGATAAGAGATGTGGCTAGAACTCTCCAAATCAGCACAGAATATGAAGATCTTAGTGTACTGTGTGAATGCTTATCAAATGGTAACTTTAGCAGAGAAGGATTTTGCTACTCAGGTCAATAAGGTGGGTAAGATGCCCCATTCTATAGATATCAGTTGGGCTCCTTTACCAGTCATGCCTCCCATTTCCAATGGGCTCATGAGCAAAATGGCCATTGTGGCAGGGATGGAGGTTATTGATAGATTTTATAATGTATCAACTTTGCTAGGCTGAACTACATTTTGCAGAATTCCATGTGTTGTGTGTTCCCAGTTGGGTGGGCCACAAGGAAGATTTTACCAAGATTTTGGAGATTGAATGAAGGCAGCAGGCATGTTGTAACATAAACACATTATTGCTTATCTGTTGACTTAATTCAGGATGAAGAAACAGCTGAGGCGTGCATATAACTCCAGGACAAGGGAGTCTGGTTTCTACAGGATACTATTGCCACCAAACTCAGAGGCATTAAAAATGGACATGGTTTTCAGTCCATCTTGTTGGCTTCCAGTTTGTGTTCATGGGATTTCAACCTTCTCATGATCTTCCCTTTCTGCTTGACCTGCAGGTTTCAAACACCTGCATCAGATACAGAGAAAACATTACAAGGAGTGCTAGCCCCAATAATTATGTAAGCCAAATCCGTATAATTATCTATCTATCATCTATCTATCTATCATCATCAATCATCTATCTATCTATTTCTATCTCTATCGATCTTCCCTATATTGCTACTAGTTCTACTTTTCACGTTGAAACCTGACTTATATAGTTGTTTGGAAGCCAGGTCCTTTCCTCTGTGCAGTGTCCTTGATTTGTTCTGGGTCTACCTGTACCTCTTTTCCACAGGGACTACATCCAGTGAGTATATTACTCACGTTTTAAAAAAATCATCTGTATTTTATGGTGTTTTGACATCTTGGGGCTTTGCTGGCCAAAGAGAGACTGTCCCTCCCAGGGCAAGCTAATTCCTCTGGATAGCATATGACTTCTCTGTGAGAATGCCTCTCATAGGCAAACCAACCAGTCTAGAGCCCATACCAGCCAACTACCTCCTTAATGGAACTCTCAGTTTGACTCACTATCTCCTTGTCTTAATACCACCTCAGAGACAGGTACCAGGCAATTAGGGAAAGACCCTACAGCCAGGAGTCTGCTGCCATTATTCAAATTAACCAACCTTAGTCTGCTTACATTACTTTGTTTTGTCTTTCTCACAGTAATTCCAATAAAGACTTGCACCCATGTGTTTCTCTCACTCCTGCCTTCTGACCAACCCTAGTGCGTCCTCATGTAGCCCTGTGTGGTACACCATGCCACCTTTGCTTGGGAATTGTAAGTAAAACACTCTTCATTCAAAATTAGTTATCTCCATGTCTGTCATCTCACCATACCTGACTCAAACTAACTCTAGTGCTTTATAAAACGGTGGGGCAAAATTGTGGTCAAAATGGAAGGGAATCCACCCAGACAGATTTTTATGACACTCAAAGTGGTGCTATCTATTAAGCATAATGCATTCACTAACTTTCTAGTTACATGTGAATATAGCGATTTACCTGGTAATTTCTCTAACCAGCCCATGACCAGTGGCCTCCTACCAGAAACGTCAATGTTTGGGAGAAATATTGACTTTATCATAAATCCTTAGAAATACATTTTGAGAGAAAAAATTTCACCTATGTGAGACTTCCTAATGATTGCAATTAAGTTGCAAAAATCATATTGAAAATACTGATCTTATGGAAAAGATGGCAGAGGAGTAGGGGACCCTATTTCAACCACTCCCCTGAATTTAGCTGGATATCTACCAAACTATTCTGAACAACCATGAAATCAGCCTGAGATGTAAAAATATATATCTGAATCTCTACAAACAGAATCTCTCCGATGGTCTCGAGGTATGAAGCAGGGAGCCGTGATTCTGTGTGCAAAATCAAAGATAAACAGGAGGGGGAGAGAGCCACCATAAGCTGGTGCTGGGAAGGTGAGATAACACCAGAGCACAAAAGCATCCTGTGATGGGACTGGGCAGAAAGATGCAGAAAGCCACCAGGGAAAGTTGCCAGAGAAGAAAAACTCCAAAAAACCTGTTTTCACTGAGCCCACCGCCCCACAGGGGGCAGGGCAACTCTGCCCAAACAGGGTTGCCTGAGAAATAGCGTGGTAGGTCCCTCCCCTAGAAGACAGGCTGGAAGAACAAGAGGAAGACAACCCTAAACAGGTGCATCTTGTTTGGCTTGTGGTTAATACTTTGGACTCTGTACATTCCCTCAACCACCCCTTCAACAGAATTACTAAGAGGAGGAACCCCCAAGAAAGAAAAGAAACAGAGACTGTGGCCTCTGCCACAGACCTCATTGATATGGATATAATCAAGATGTTAGAAGCAGACTTCAGAGTAGCAATTATGAAGTCGATATCTAAGTTTGATATTGGCAACAATGTAGAATCTCTAAGGGCAAAAATGAGATCTAATCAGGCAGAACTTAAAAATGCTATGAATGAAATGCCATCTAAACTGGATACACTGACTGCCAAGGTAAATGAGGCAGAAGAAAAAATTAGTGAGCTAGAAGATAAGATGATAAAAAAGAAAGAAACCGAGGAGGCCTGGGAAGAACAGATTAAAACCCAAGAGATCACACTGAGAGAGATTAATGAAACATTCCAAAGTCAAAATTATAGGGATCCCTGAGGGGATGGAGAGAGGGAGAGGTCTAGAAGATATATTTGAGCAAATCATAGCTGAGAAATTCCCTGATCTGGAGAAGGAAACAAGCATTCGTGTCCAAGAGGAAGAGAGGACTCCTCCCAAGATCAATGAGAACAGACGGACACCCCAACATATAACAGTACAATTCCCTAGTCTTAGATCCAAGGAAACAATCTTGAAAGTGGCGAGGGGGAAGAGATTTCTTATGTACAGAAGGAGGAACATCAGAATAACATCGGACCTATCCACAGAGACCTGGCAAGCCAGAAAGGGCTGGCAAGACACATTCAGGGTACTAAATGAGAAGAACATGCAGCCAAGGATATTTTATCCAGCAAGGCTCTCATCTAGAATGAATGGAGAGACAAGGAGCTTCCAAGACTGGCAGAAACTAAAAGTATAGGTGACCACCAAGCCGGCCCTTCAAGAAATATTAAGAGGGGTTCTATAAAAAGAGAGAGACCCCAAGAGTGATATAGAACAGAAATTTACAGAGACAATCTATAGGAACAAGGACTTCACAGGCAACATGATGGCAATAAAAATCACATCTTTCAATAATCACTCTCGATGTGAACGGCGTAAATGCTCCCATGAAACAGCACAGGGTTGCAGATTGAATTAAAAAAACATGACCTATCCATATGCTGTCTACAAGAGACTCATTTTGAACCTAAAGATACATACAGACTGAAAGTAAGGGGATGGAGAACAATTTTTCATGCCAAAGGACCTCAAAAGAAAGCTGGGGTAGCAATTCTCATATCAAACAAATTAGATTTTAAGCTAAAAATTGTAGTAAAAGATACAGAAGGACACTATATCATTCTTAAATGGTCTATCCAACAAGAAGATCTAACAATTGTAAATATCTATGCCCCCAACATGGAAGCAGCCAACTACATAAGCCAACTGTTAACCAAAATAAAGAAACATATTTATAATAATACTTTAATAGTCAGAGACCTCAACACTCCACTCTCAGAAATAGACAGATCATCTAAGCAGAAGATCAACAAGGAAACAAGAACTTTGAATGACACACTGGACCAGATGGACTTCATACACATATACAGAACATTCCACCCTAAAACAACAGAATACTCATTCTTTTCAAGTGCACATGGAACTTTCTCCAGAATACACCACACACTGGGTCACAAATCAAGTCTCAACCGATACCAAAAAATTGAGATTATTCCCTGCATATTCTCAGACCACAATGCTTACACTGTTGGTAGGAATGCAAGTAGGTACAGCCACTTTGGAAAAGAGTATGGAGGTTCCTCAAGAAGTTAAAAATAAAGCTATCTTATGACCCAGCAATTGCACTACTGGATATTTACCCCAAAGATACAGAGGTAGTGAAAAGAAGGGGCACATTCACCCCAATGTTCATAGCAGCAATGTCCACAATAGCCAAACTGTGGAAAGAACCGAGATGCCCTTCAACAGATAAATGGATAAAGAATATGTGGTCCATATATACAATGGAATATTACTCAGCCATCAGAAAGGATGAATACCCACCATTTGCATCAACATGGATGGAACTGGAGGGGATTATGTTAATTGAAATAAGTCAAGCAGAGAAAGACAATTATCATATGGTTTCACTTATATGTGGAACATAAGAAATAGCATGGAGGACATTAGGAAAAGGAAGGGAAAAATGAGGAGGGGGAAATCAGAATGGATGATGAACCATGAGAGACTATGGACTCTAGGAAACAATCTGAGGATTTCAGAAGGGAGAGGGGTGGGGGATGGGTTAGCCCAGTGATGAGTATTAAGGAGGGCACATATTGCAAGGAGCACTGGGTGTTATACACAAACAATGAATCATGGAACACTACAGCAAAAACTAATGAAGTACTGCATCATGACTAACATAACATAATAAAAAATAATAAAAAATTTTTAAATTTTAAAAATAAAAAAAAAAGAAAATACTGATCTTCAGACAAGTATTCAGCCTTTACATCTTTTGGTCTTCATGGCTACCATGGCAGAACATACATCCAATTGTTGTATTGATGATGTCATTCATGACAAAATAAGGACACTGGAAGAGTCATACCTGCAGGTTCAGTTCTATACAACACAGTGTGGAGGAAAGATGTTTTTTAGTAAACTGTGCTTATTTTCTTTCCTCCCACCATTGGAAGTTAAAACTAAGTTTTATAATTCAGAGATAAGTGACTTATTTCTTGAAGTCCAAATTCAGAATGTTTCATCTTCAACTGTCTTTATACAAAAGGTTTCGTTAAAACCACCTGAAATGTACACTGGGGCAGAATTGAATACAGTCAGTCAGGCTGGTGAAGATGAGTGTACCTTTGGAACAAGAACATTTTTGCAGTCAATGGAAGGATGCCAGTATTTATACTACCTTAAGCTTAAACCGGAATTTTCAGAGAAAGCTGGTATAATTAGGGGCCTCACAGAAATGGGAACATTGGATATAGTGTGGAAGAGAAATCTAGGCGAAATGGCAATGCTACAGACAATCCAGCTAGAAAGAAAGGCTCCAGATTACGGAAACATGAGGCTGTCTTTGGAAACAATCCCAGATACTGTAATTCTAGAAGAGCCTTTTCAAATTATCTATAAGATAACAAACTGCAGTAGTAGGAAAATGAAATTGGTTTTGAGGATGTGTGATACAGATTCTATTCGTTGGTGTGGAAGTTCAGGAAGGTATCTTGGAAAGCTGCCCCCAAATTCATCTCTCTGCTTCACTCTGACACTACTGTCCTTAAAACTGGGCCTGCAATATGTCTCTGGCCTACAGATAACAGACAAAGTATTAAAAAAAAATATGTCTGTGATGACCTTACAAAGGTCTATGTAATACCTTCCATAGTTAAAATGAAAAACTGAAGAAAATTTCTCGTGTTATGCTTTCCCTAAAGAAGTTTTACATACATTTGTCGGCATCAAAATGATCAACTAATAGCAAACTTACAGACTATTTTCATTCAATTCCTTTGAGACTGTGAATGCCTGTGATAACCATTTGTTGATTTCAAAAAAAGCAATGTATTGATTTTCATCTTATATTAAATACTCTCTAACATTTCTTGTTTTAGTAAATCTGGTATTGAGAATATAAAATCTTAGTGGTATATTGATAATTTAAATAATTATTATGGCTTACTTGTTAAGATTTCGACTTATCCTATTTTATTTTTTTCCTCTCTCCTTTTCAGTCAAAAGAGAAGTAACTATCAATGACAGTGCTTAATATAATTCAGGATGACTCTCATTATTTAAACATGTTGACATCTGCTACCTTTAAAAGACAATCTTTTTAAATAGTATTCCAAATTTATCAGAGCTTACATTTATGTGACACACTGAGCTGGCTCTTTTTCATTTACTAGTCTTGGTAAAATTTTATAAACTGTTATCATCAGTTGTTATCCCTGCAGGGGCCTTTGTGAGTACTACTTGGATTAGTCAGTTGGTTCTTAACAATTAGTGTAATGGTTTTTCCTTTTTATTCCTAGCCAAAAATCAGCCTTCTTTATACACACACACTTAAAATGTGCCACTTCCTTTCTTAAGTAGATTTAGTAGGTTTGCAAATTTAAGGATGATGCCTGGAAATCTGAACCAAAATGGTCACTTCAGTAAGTGCAAGAACAGGGATTTGCTCCCACCTCTGTCTACCACAAAACACAAAACACAGATCTCCTAATTATGGTCAAGGCTGGTATGATAAAGAGGTGTGTAATAAAAAATTTTATTGCTATCTTAAAAAAATTAACCTATCTTTTACTCACATATCAGTTTTTTCTTTAGAAAAATAAAATAATCTCAGACATTAGCTAATCATTAACTTTTGAAAATAAAAGATCCATACTACAATGATGATGTTTTCCCTGAGTCACTACCTCCCACATTCTTTTCTTTTAATGCTTAAACACTAATTTCTTAGTGTGGAAGCAATTCATGAATGCATTATGCATAGAAGTGACAGAAATTATAAGCTCCCTCCATTTGCTCCTTTAGGCTCAAGAGTAGTAATGGACTTTCTGGTATTATTAGCTTTTGGTTACTGTTTTATCAATCTCCAGTTTTTTTTTTTACTCTCTGGCCACACCTGTGTAAATAATATGTTTACTAATTTTGACCCCATTCTCTTTTCTTTTGAATATCTGGCTGATCAACATAAGCAGAAATACATAAACTTATGTATGCACACTACATACCTACCACACACAAGTACATACCCCATGAGCTCCTTGGACACACTTTTACATTAAAATTAGTAACACAAAGGCATAAAAAACTTGTTTTACCCATGGGGTGGGTACAAACGTTTCTGGAATCCTTGAGTGAAAAGTGTTAAGAAATCAAAAGCAAGCGATTAATTAAAAGGCAAGATAAAAAACAGGGTCTAAGTGGAAAGGTTGAAAGATGGTGGCAGAGTAGGAGGACCCTAGGCTCACCTCAACCCATGAACACTAGATAACTATCAAATCATCCTAAATACCCCAGAAACTGACCTGAAAATGAACACAAGAAACTACACAAATAGAGGTAGAGAAAAGGCCACATTGAAGAAGGTAAGAAGTGTGGTTACTCGGTTTGGGAAAGGAACAGATCATGCCACTGTGGTGCGGAGGGAGCCATGTTTGTGGAGAGGAGTGAGGGACAGATGAGCATACAGAGGAGCACATGGTGAAAACAAAACCCCATAGCAATTGGTTTGGAAAGTGAGAGGGGCTGAATTTCATGAGTTCTTGTAACCAGCGGGACTTAAAACCTGGGGTTTTAAAGGTCAGTGGGCTTGGCTGTGATAAAGCCCAGAGGAAACTGTGTTGCTCTTGGAGAGAAAGCAGGCAACTTGTAGACACACAGCATCAAAACAGTGATCTGAAGAGCAGCTGGGACACGCAGTGGTGAGGTTATTCACTCTTCTGGGAACACATCTCAGAGAGGTAGTATTCATGGAACAAAGGAACTGGCAGATACAATTTCCCTCCCCTACCCCTCAGCATCAGCACAAGGCCACCTACAGGAACAGCACAGCACAAACACTTGCTACCTAACTTGCTTACACCAAGCCCTGTCCCCCATGCTCTGGTGGAACTGCCCCTCTTATTAATGCTTGCCTCAGTCCCAGTGCAACAGACCTCCTGTCCCAGAATACCAACTGCTAACACCACATCTCCCAACACAGGAGTAATGCAGAGCTCCAGTTCCCACAGCAGTGTTGATAGGTCTTATTTCACAAGCAGACCAGAGCACACCTAGTTAAAACATGCCACATTCAGGCCAGGGACCAAACACTGCCCACAACAGGCAAGGAGAGCCTGTTGCAGACAACTGGCCTGAAGGATGAAGCAGCCAGAAGAAAAGAGCAGAGCACATGCAGCACACATTGATAACACTCCCAGAAGTGCCAGGCCCTGGGGAATGGAACATTATATGACAGGACACTACAGAACATCTCCTTCATAAGGCCATTACCATCAAGAGCCAGAGATATAAATGACTTTGCTAATAAACAGAAACATGCACAGAGGCTTAGAAAAATGAGAACACAGAAATTTACCCCAAATGAGAGAACAGGACAAGGCCACAGAGAGAGATCTAAGTAGAAAAGATATAGATAACGTGCCTGATAGAGAATTTAAAGTAATGATCATAATAATATTCACTGGACTTGAGAAAAGAGTGGAAGACCTGAGGGAGAACCTCAACACAGAAATAAGGAATAACATAGCAAAAATGAAGGGCTCAATAAATGAAATGAGAAACACACTTGATGAAATGAACATCAGGCTAGAAGAAGCAGAGAACTGAACTAATGACCTGGAAGACAAGAGTAAAGGAAAGTAATCAAGCTGAACAAAAGAGAGAAAAAATAATTATGCAAAACAAGAATAGACAGGGAACTCAGTGACTCTATTAAATGTAATAGCATTTGTATTACAGAAGTCCTAGGAAAAGGAGAAGAAGAAGAAGAAGAAGAAGAAGAAGAAAGAAGAAGAAGAAGAAGAAGAAGAAGAAGAAGAAGAAGAAGAAGAAGAAGAAGAAGAAGAAGAAGAAGAAGAAGAAGAAGAAGAAGAAGAAGAAAGAAGAAGAAAAGAAGAAGAAGAAGAAGAAGAAGAAGAAGAAGAAGAAGAAGAAGAAGAAGAAGAAGAAGAAGAAGAAGAAGAAGAAAGAAGAAGAAGAAGAAGAAGAAGAAGAAGAAGAAGAAGAAGAAGAAGAAGAAGAAGGGAGAAAAGGGTCAGAAAATTTATTTGAACAAATAGTAGCTGAGAACTTCCCTAATCTGGAGAAGGAAACCAACACCCAGATCCAGGAGGTAGAGAGAACTCTCATCAAAATATATAAAAGTAGTCCAACACCAAGACATATTGTAATTAAATTTGCAAAATATAGTGATAAAAAAAAAGTCTTAAAGGCAGAAAACAAAAGAATCCTTAACTTACAAAGGAAAATCCATAAGGCTAGCTGGAGATTTTTTGACAGAAACTTTGCAAGCCAGAAGACAGTGGCATGATATATTCAAAGTGTTGAATGGGAAAAATCTGCAGCCAAGAGTATTCTATCCAGCAAGGCACTCATTCAGAATAGAAGTAGAGATAAAGAGGTTCCCAGACAAACAAAACTAAAGGAGATCATGACCACTAAACCAGTCCCACAAGAAATATTAGAGGGGACACTTTGAGTTGCAAGGAGAAACCAAAGGAGACAAAGACAAGAAAGGATCAGAAAAAATCTTCAGAAATGACAAAACAATTAATAAAATGACAATATCTATGAATAATTATATTGAATATAAATGGACTAAATGCTTCAAATAAAAGACATAGGGTACCAGAATGGATTAAAAAAACAAGACCCATCTATATGCAGCTTATGACAGTCTTGTTTTAGACCTAAAGGCAACTGCAGAATGAAAGTGAGGGGATGGAGAAACATTTATCATGCAAATGGCTGTCAAAAGAAAGCTTGAGTACCAATACTTATATCACACAAACTAGAATTTAAAAGAAAAACTGTAAAAAGAGACAAAGAAGGGCGCTTATAATCATAAAGGGGACAATCCAAAAAGAAGCATAACAGTTACAAATATTTATGCACCCAACACGGGATCATCTCAATAGATGCAAAAAAGTGACATACGAGGTCCTTTGTGATAAGAACCCTAAACAAATTGAGAGGCACAAATAAATGGAAAGATATCCCATGTTTATGGATCAGAAGAATTAATATTGCTAAAATGTCCATACGGCCCAAAGCCAGCTACAGATTCAGTGCAATCAAATCCTGTGGCATTTTTCATGGAAATAGAAAAAATAAGAATCTTAAAATTTGTATGGAATCACAAAAGACCCCATATAGCTAAAATTATCTTTTTTTTTAAGATTTTATTTATTTGAGAGAGAGAAAATGAGAGAAAGAACACGAGGTGGGGAGGGTCAGCGGGAGAAGCAGACTCCCTGCTGAGCAGGGAGCCTGATGTGGGACTCGATCCTGGGGCTCCAGGATCATGACTTGAGCTGAAGGCAGTCATTTAACCAACTGAGCCACCCAGGCGCCTCTAGCTAAAATAATCTTGAGAAACATGAAAAAAATCTTGATTGTGGCATAAAAATAGACACATAATACAATAAATAAATTGAGAAACCAGAAATAAACCCACAGAGATACCGTAAACTAACATTTGACAAGTGTTCCAAGGATACTTAATGAGGAAAGATATTCTCTTTCAAAACTATTGCTCCCGCACCTCCCGCTCTTATCTTACCAATTCCTTTTTTAAAATCTTTTTTTAGACATGGGGAAAAAGATGGCGGAGGAGTTGGGAGCCCCATTCCAACTGGTCCCCAGAACTGAGCTAGATATCTACCAGACCACTCTGAGCACCCACAAAATCAGCCTGAGATGTAAGAAGATAGATCTGGATCTCTGCAAACAAAATAACACAGGCAGTTGGTTTCGAGGAAGAAGCGGGGAGCCATGATTCCACAGGCAGATATTGGAGGATAAATGGCAGCAGAAGGGAGCCTGGCCATGAGGATCTTACACCGCCGGTGAGCGACAGCCTCGCACGCTGGGAACGGGGCACAGACTTGCAGACTGTAGCAGCGGGGAAAGGACTTTAGGGCAGCCCCCGGGACAGAAACCCAGAGTGGTGGGGTCGCCTGTGCAAACTGGGGGCGACAGGTGGTTTGAGAAGCACAAAGGGCAGACACGTGCCCTGACCTGGAGGCAGGACTGGGAGCCCTGCGGACGGGCGCACAACCCAGGACCCTGCAGTTTATAGCAGCACAGAAAGAAACAGAGAGATGTTGGCTGGAGAGCTCACTGAGTATAGCGATCTCTCTGCTCTGAGGCAGAGGGTTAGAAACGGTCTCTTCTGCTCTGACTCTCAGAAGAGACACGGAAAGCCACCAAGAAAAAAAGCCCCAAAAAACTGGTTCCACCACATTCCACCACAATGGAATATTACTCAGCCATCAGTAAGAATGAAATCTTGCCATTTGCAATGACATGGATGGAACTAGAGGGAAATATTCTAAATGAAATATGTCATTCAGAGAAAGACAAATACCATATGATATCACTCATTTGTGGAATTTAAGAAACAAAACATGAATATAGGGGAAGGGAAAGAAAAATAAAATAAGATGAAAACAGGAAGGCAAACCATAAAAGACTCAACTATAAGAAACAAACTGAGGGTTGCTGGAGAGGAGGTGGGTGGGTGAATGAGGTAACTGGGTAATAGGCATTAAGGAAGGCACTTGATGTCATGAGCACTGGGTGTTACATGCAACTGATGAATCACTAAATTATACCACTGAAACTAATAATAAACTATATGTTAACTAAATTGAATAAGTAAAAAATTAAAAATCAATCAATCTTTTTAAAAAAAAATGGCTGCATGCTGGTTCTCTCTCCACTCCCCTTCACCTGGGTCACAAAGCACCTTTGACCTTAGCAAAGTATAGCTGGTCTATGCAATTTCTCTGCCCTGCCAACTCAGGCCAGTGCCTTTTGCTCCAAGCCTTGGTATCCTCCAAACTGTCCAGCTATATACTAAGCTCTCCAAGTGACCCCACTGAAGCACCTCTAATTAGGTTAATGTGAAAGGGAGGCACCACCTTCACTTTGAGGAGTGGTAACTCAGCATGTAAAAGCCAAATAAATTCTCTTAAAACATCCTAGCCAGTTTCCCAAATCTGACCATTTTATACCTCAATATTGGTAAGTTTTTTTTTCACAGATTTTTAGATACCTACTTTAAATTTCCATCCACAAGAGTCTGTTTCACAGCTCATATTGATATCTAATCTCTGTCATCTTTGGGGCTTTAGTCCCAATTTCTAACTTAACATTCTGTCATATAAGCATTTAAAGCCATAAATACCAAACACGATAAAAATTGCTTTTGAAATCTTGCCATTTGCAACAACATATTTGGAGCTAGATAGTATAATGCTAAGTGATATAAGTCATTCAGAAAAAGACAAACACCATATGATTTCACTCATATGTGAAATTTAGAAACCAAAATAAATAAACAAAGGAAAGAGAGAGAGAGAGAAAGCAAGAAATAGACTCTTAACTATAGAGAACAAACTGGTGGTTGCCAGAGGGGAGGTGGGTGTGAGCTGGGTGAAATAGGTGATGGGGTTTAAAGAGTACGTTTATCATGCTGAGCACTGAGTAATGTAAAGAATTGTTGAATCACTATATTGTACATCTGAAACTGATATAACACTGTGTGTTAACTATACTGGAATTAATTTTTTAAACTTAATAAAATTAAAAGAAAAAAGATAAAAGAAAAGAACAGAAGGAAAAGAAGGTAGATTTCTAGCTTGATAGCATCGTCATTAGTGAAGATGGCCTGTAATGGTTTCAGTCCTTTGAAATTTTTAAGACTTGTTTTATAGCCCAAGCAGACAGTCAATTTTTGTAGATGAACAATGTGTACTTAAAAAAATCTCTTGGGTTCAGGATTCTGAGTTTGTTTAATAAAGCAGGTTTTTTTCATTATTTCTATACAAGTCTTCTAATTTCTTGTTTATATTCTTTGCTTAATCTATTAATTTCTAAGAGATGTGGCTTTAAGTCTTTCAATTTGTCAATTTCTCCTTGTAGCTCTAGCAATTGTGCTTTATCTATTTCAAGGTTATTTGTATGCAGCAAACTTAGAACTATTACATCACCTGAATGAATTGCAATCATTTTTCTTTTCCATAGTGTCTTTGCCTTACAATCTATTTGTCTGATACCAACATAGCATGCTCAGGTTGCTTTTGGTATTTGCTTGGTATATATTTTTCTATATTTCCACATTTGTCTTCTATGTTCTTTTGTTTTAAGTATGATTTAAATAATATATGTTTGGAAAATATTTTCTGTAGTCTGATCATCTGTTTTTTAATCAATGAGGTTTAATCCATTTATTTTTATTTTAATACCTGATGTATTTGAATTTAGTCTTATGACCTTATTTTGTGTTTTCTGTTGGTGCTTTTCCTATGCTGCTTTCTCCCCCTTCCTTTCTTTTTTTCTTTAAGATTTTATTTATTTATTTGAGAGAGAGCCAAAGTGATCACAGAGGCAGAGGGAGAAGCAGACTCACTGCTGAGCAGAAAGCCCTGATTAAGGGCTTGATCCCAGGACCCTGAGATTATGACCTGAGGTGAAGGCAGATGCTTAACCAACTGAGACACCCAGGCACCTCACCCCCCTTCCTTCCTTATTTTGGATTTGAGAGAACCTTCTTTTCTTCCAATTTTTGTCTTTGATCTTCCTATTTTTGAGTGGTTACCTTTGACATTTTTACATGCAGTTAACAAACTTTAAAGTTATTCAAGGTATTTAGGCTTTCCTAAATAATATAAGGACATTAACAGGTTTCAGTTTATTCTATTCAACCCAATCTCAGCTTGTATGTTATTATTTTATGGTATGTTAATGCTACAGAAGCAAAGTAGTTTAAGCTGCAGATTCTGGAAATACGGTGTCCAGTTTTGGGTCCTAGATCTTTCACTTACCAGTTGTGAGACTTTAGACAAGTGACCTAACCTTTCTGTGTTTCAGTGACTTCAACAGTAAAATAGGGATAATAATAATACCTATTTCATAGGGTTGTTGAGAACATTCAATGAGTAAGTTCTGTAAAGCTCTGAGAACTGTGTGCTTGGCACTAGTAAATATTCAAAAATGGATAGAGATCATCATCATTATGATTTTACCCCATAAATTATAATTTATGTATATTATGTATAATGTATGTATATGTATTGATGTAAATATACATCATTGTATGGTTATTTCTAAAGAAAAAATAAAATATTTTGCACAGCAAAGGAAACTGTAAACAAAATGAAAAGGCAGCCTACTGGTGGGAAAATATATTTGTAAATGATATATCCAATATGAGGTTAATATCCAAAATATCTAAAAAACTTATACAAATCAACATAAAAATAATAACAGTAATAATAATTTGACTAAAATATTGGCAGAGGACCTGAATAGACATTTTTTTCAAAGAAGACATACAGATGGCAAATGGACACATGAAAAGATGTTCAGCATCACTACTCATCAGGGAAATGCAAATCAAAACCACAATGAGATATCACCTCACACCAGTAAGAATGGCTAGTATTAAAGAGAAAGCAAATAACAAGTGTTGGCAAGGATGTGGAGTAAAGGGTACCCTATGCACTGTTGGTGAGAATGCAAATTGATGCAGCCACTAGGAAAAAGAGTATAGAAGTTCCTCAAAAAAGTAAAATAAAAATACCATACGATTCAGTAATCCTACCACTCAGTATTCACCCAAAGAAAATAAAAACATTAATCCAAAAGTATACATACACCCCTATGTTCATTGCAGGATTATTTACAATAGCCAAAACATGAAAGCAGACTGTTTATCTATAGAGGAATGGATAAAGAAGATATGGCATGTATGTATGTATGTATTATATATATATAATATATTAAATATATATTTATAAAATATAAAAAATACAATGTAACACTACTCATCCATAAAAAAGAATTCGATCTCATTGTTTGTGGCAACATGGATGGGCCTTAAGGATATGATGCTAACTGAAATAAATCATACAGAGAAAGGCAAATACCATTTGTTTTCACTTATATGTGGAATCTAAAACAAAACAAAACAAAACAAAACAAAAAAACAGAAACAGACTCAAAAATACAGAGAACAAACTGGTGGTTCCCTGAGGGGAGGAAAGTGTGAGGATGGGTGAAATACATGACAGAAATTAAGAGTACAGACTTACAGTTGTAAAATAAATAAATTATGGAAATTAAAAGTACAACAGGAGGCGAAGAATGAAGGGGGGGGAATCGGAGGGGAGACGAACCATGAGAGACTATGGACTCTGAGAAACAAACTGAGGGTTCTAGAGGGGAGGTGGGTGGGGGGATGGGTTAGCCTGGTGATGGGTATTAAAGAGGGCACGTTCTGCATGGAGCACTGTGTGTTATACGCAAACAATCATGGAACACTACATCAAAAACTAATGATGTAATGTATGGTGATTAACATAACATAATAATAAAAAAAAAGAAAAAAGTACAGCATAAGAAATATAGTCAATAATATTGTAATAACATTGTATGGTGACAAATAATAACTATACTTATCATGGGGAGCATTGCATAATATATAGAATTGTTGAATCACTGTGTTGTGCACCTGATACTAATATAGCATTGTATGACAATTGTACATCAATAATAATTTTTTTTAAAAGAAAGGTTGCCAAGCTGTGTACTAAGTAAATAAAAATGAGCACACAACAGAGGTGTGGAGCATTGGAGAGCCCTCATTTTTCCAGGCTCCCAGCTTGGGGTGCCTCCATTCCCCATGGTCAGACACCTGGCTTCTGACTTGGCCTTCTCACCCCTACCAGGTGGTGGAGATAATGGGCCAGGAAGGCCAGAGCCAGCTGGGTTGACCCTCGGACCTGGATTAGCTTCCAAGACCATCTCAGTAGGTCAGGAACCCGGCGGGGCGTTGGGCCAGGCACTGAGGTCTGGGGGATTCCCCTGTGCCCACCCCCACCCCCACTCCCTGCCCCTGCCCCTGGCATATGAGTTCTGCAAGGGGATGGCATATTGTGGACCTCAGGTTGGACCTCAAGACAGCCTAGAGACCTCTCAGCCAGAGGGCGAATTGGGGGCCAGGGTGGAGAGCAACTCTGAGGGAGCCTCCCCTGAGCCTTGTGCTTCCCCACCTGGGATTGTGCAGCCTGACCAGGAGAAGCTGGAGCAAGACCCTTAGGAGTCCCAGGACATCAAAGTTCAGCAGAAAGACCTGGAACAATTCACAAAGCTCCTGAAGCAGAAGAGGATCACTCTGGGATATACTCAGACTAATGTGGGGCTCACCCTGGAGGTTCTCTTTGGGAAGGTGTTCAGCCAAAAACCATCTGCGGTTTTTAGGCTCTGCCGCTCAGTTTCAAGAACATGTATCAGCTGCAGACCCTGCTGCAGAAGTGGGTGGAGGAAGGTGACAACAATGAAAATCTACATGAAATATGCAAAGCAGACACTCTTGTGCCGGCCCCAAAGAGAAAGTGAACAAGTATGGAGAACCAAGCAAGAGACAACCTGGAGAACATGTTCCTGCAGTGCCTGAAACCCACCCTGCAGCAGATCAGCCACATTGCCCAGCAGCTCAGGTTGAGAAGGATGTGGTCTGAGTGTGGTTCTGCAATCATTGCCAGAAAGGCAAATGATCAGTGACTATTCACGAGAAGATTTTGAGGCTGCTCTCCCCCTTCCTCACAGACACCAGTATCCTTTCTTCTGGCACTAGGACCCCATTTTGGTATCCCAGGCTATGGAGGCCCTCACTTCACTATGCTGTACTCCCCAGTCGGTTTTCCTGAGGGTGAGGCATTTCCCTCTGTCTCTGTCACCACTCTGGGCTCTCCCATGCATTCAAACTGAGGTGCCAGCCCTTCCCAGGAATGGGGGGCAGAGGAAGGGGGACAGCTAGGGAAAGAGAACCTAAGGTTTGTACCAGGGCTTTGGGATTAAGTTCTTCATTCACTAAGAAATGACTTGGGAACAAAAGGGATGTGGAGGAAGGGAGATTGGGGGGAACTGGTTGGAGGGAAGGTGAAGTTCCAGGATGCTTTTGTTTTTAATCCCCACATCACTCGTCACTTTGTTCTTAAATAAAGAAGCCTGGGACATGGAAAAAAAATGAGCATCCATGAAACAACAAATCATAAAAGCATAATTATAATATCAAACCCCTAAAAAGCAGTAAAACCTTCTTCAGGTTTTAAAGAAGTCAATATTTGAACTACTTTGTGAAATTTCACTACTTAATTCTGAAGGTCATATGCTACAATGCAAATACCTTGCCTGCAAAATGAATTATTCTTCACATTTTCATGCAAGTAAATACAAATATATAAAGAAAAACAAATAAAGAACAGGTAACTAATTCTGATAATATCTTCTGAATCACCAACTGCATTTTTAGACTGCAAATAGTATAAATTTGAACATGTTGCAGGAATCTCTTTTTTGCATTTGTGTAAATAATGCCAGAATAACATTCTACTGCTTCACAGAGTTGTTAAAGTATACCTCTCAGGTGTACAATTTAGTGATTCAGCACTTACATACAACACCTGGTGCTCATCACAAATACACTCCTTAATCCCCATCACTAAATTGTACACTTGAAACTAATATTAGACTGTATGTTAACTAACTGGAACGTAAATAAAAATTTAAAATAATATATCCCTCTCTGAATATTTAGTAAAAATTTCAGTGGTCATCAGGAGTCAGAGGCAAGGGAGGGATGAATAGACAGAATTCAGGGGATTTTCAGGGCAGTGATAATACTCCAGGCCTGTAATAATAAATGCATGCCATTATAAATTTGCAAAACCCATAGAATTAAAACACCAGAAATGCACCTTAACCTATGAACTCTGGGTGACAATGATGTGAATGATGTGTAGGTTCACTGACTATAACAATTGTGCCACGTGGTGCATGATATCAAAAATGGGGGAGGCTGTGCATATGTTAGGGCAGGGGCTATAGAGGAACTCTGTATTTCCATGCAATCTTGCTGTAAACCTGTAATTGCTCTAAAAAGTTAAGTTTGTTAATTAAAAAAAACTGTAAGAAAATACCATAAAAATCCATAAATGAAAAGAAATTGCATAATTTGGATTGGAATATTAAATATTGTAAGGATATCAATTTTCTCCTAAATTGTATATATGGCACACAATCACAATCAAAAACACAAGATGCATTTTAAAAACTGAAAAGTTGATTCTAAAATTTCTGTAGAAATGTAAGGATTCTAACAATTGTAAAAAATGTATGCCCCCAACGTGGCAGCACCCAGATATATAAAAGAATTAACAATTCTTGTGATAACAATTGATAACAATATTGATAACAACATTAAGGGACTTTAACACCTCCACTTACAGCAATGGACAGATCATCTAAGCAGAAAATCAAAGGGAAGCAATGGCTTTGAATGACACACTGGACCCGATGGGCTTAAAAGATATAGTCAGAACATTCCATCCTAAAGCAATAGAATACACATTCTTTTCAAGCGCACATGGCACATTATCCAGAATAGAGCACACATTAGGTCAAAACTCAGGCCTTAACAAGTACAAAAAGACTGAAATGATAACACACATCTTTTCTGACCACAACATTATGAAACTTGAATTCAACCACAAGAAAGAATTTGGAAAGACCATAAATACATGGAGGTTAAACAACACACTACTAAAGAATGAATTGGTCAAGGAAATAAAAGTAGAAATAAAAAAATTCATTGAAACAAATGAAAATGAAAACACAACAGTCCAACATCTTTGGAATGCAGCAAAAGTGGTCATAAGAGGAGAAATATATAGCAAGGCCTACCTCAAGAAACAAGAAAAATCTCAAATAGGTGACCTAACCTTAGACCTAAACGAACTAGGTAAAGAGCAAAAAGAGAAAAAGAAAGCCAGCAGAAGGGAAATAATGAATATTAGAGCAGGAATAAGTGATATGGAAATAACAACAACAAAAGGAGTAGAACAGATCAATGAAACCAAGAACTGGTTCCTTGAAAAAATTAATAAAAATTATAAATCCCTAGCCAGACTCATCAAAGAGAAAAGAGCAAGGAACCAAATAAATAAAATCACAAATGAAAAGGCAGGAATCACAACCAACAGTACAGAAATACAAACAATTATTGGGGCACCTGGGTGGCTCAATTGGTTAAGCATCCAACTTTTGATTTCAGCTCAGGTCATGATCTCATGGTTGTGAGACTGAGCCCCATGTCAGGCTCCATGCTGGGCATGGAACCTTCTTAAGATTCTCTGCCCCTTGCATGGAGCACTGGGTGTTATACACAAACAATGAATCATGGAACACTACATCAAAAACTAATGATGTACTGTATGGTGACTAACATAACAATAAAAATTAAAAATAAAATAAATACATACATACAATCTTTAAAAAAATCCCCTCCACCTCTCTAAAAGTTTTTTAAAAAGAAATACAGACAATTTTAAAAGAATGTTTTGAAAAATTATACACCAATAAATTAGGCAATCTGGAAGAAATGGATAAATTCCTAGAAACATATAAACTACCAAAACTTAAACAAGGAGAAATGGAAAATTTGAATAGACCCATAACCAGCAAAGAAATTGAATCATTAATCAAAAATCTCCCAACAAACAAAAGTCCAGGGCTCAACAGCTTCACAGGGGAATTCTACCAAACATTTAAGGAAGATCTGATACCTATACTTCTCAAACTTTTCCAAAAAAAATGAAATGGAAGGACAACTCCCAAACTCATTCTATGAGGCCAGCATTACCCTGATTCAAAAACCAGATAAAGAATCCACCAAAAAAAAAAAAAAAAAAAAGAAGTACAGGCCAATATCCCTGATGAACATGGATGCAAAAATTCTCAACAAAATACTAGCAAATTGAATCCAAGAGTAGATTAAAATAATTATTCACCAGGGCACCTGGGCAACTCAGTCAGTTCAGTGCCTGCCTTAGTTCAGGTCATGCTCCCAGGTCCTGGGGTCAAGCCCCGCATCAGGCTCCCTCCTCAGCGGGGAGTCTTCTTCTCCCTCTGCCTCTCCCCCTGCACCCCCCAACTTGTGCTCTCTCTCTCTCTCTCTCCCTCTCTTTCTCTCTCAAATAAATAAATAAAATCTAAAAAAAAAAAGAGAGAGAATTACTCACCATGATCAAGTGGGATTTATTCCTGGCTGCGAGAGTGGTTCAAGATTCACAAATCAATCAACCTGATAGACCACATTAATAAAAGAAAATATAAGAAACATAACATCCTCTCAATGGATGCAGAAAAATGATTTGACAAAGTACAGCATACATTATTGATAAAAATGCTCAACAAAATAGGGATAGAAGGAACATAACTCAACATAATTACGGCCATGTACAAAAAAACACAGCTGATTTCATCCTCAGTAGTGAATAACTGAGAGCTTTTGCCCTATGATCAGGAATAAGACAGGGATGTCCACTCTTATCAATGTTATTTAACATAGTACTGGAAATCCCAGCTTCAGCAATTGTTTGAATTCATAGTGCCTGGCTAGATAAGATTTAATAAACACATGACTCCCTGGATGAGACTTGTTGAAAAGCAAAGAAGGAGTGTCCAGAAAACTGAGCCCCCTTTAAGGTTTCTGGGCTGAAAACAGCCAGATTCTTGTTGCGGCTCAATGCACTCATCCAGGGAGTAAATGGTTGACTTAGGAGAAACATTTATCTTCGGAGGTCACCCACTCCCCGTATTCCCGGTCAGCATGCCCATCACAAGAAGAGCTTGTTCTATACAATACTCCCTATGCCACTGTCTTGATTATTACATCTTCACATTCCTTCTTGTTTTTCTTATTCCCTTGTTATATTGATAACATTCACAATAAAGGTGGAAGCAAAGCCTGGCTTGGGACATTTTGCCACTATAGCCTCTGGTCCCCAGGCCCTCTCCTTTCTCCTACTAAGGTGTCTGGAGTAATCTTTTCATTTGCCGCCTCAGGGTTTGCTGGCCAATCCCGACAAGCAATCATACAACAAAAAGAAATAAAAAGCATCTAAAGCAAAAGTCAGACTTTCACTATTTGCAGATGACATGATACTCTATATAGAAAATCCAGAAGACTCCATGAAAAAACTGCTAAAACTGATACACAAGTTTAACAAAGTCACAGGATACAACTATATGGTCATTTAATCCTCAACAAAGCAGGGAAGAATACACAATGGGAAAAAGACAGTCTCTTCAGCAAATGGTGCTGAAAAACTGGACAGCAACATACAAAAGAATGAAACAGGACCACTTTCGTACACCATTACAAAAATAAATTCAAAATGGATGACAGTCCTAAATGTGATACAGGAAACCATCAAAATCCTAGAGGAGAACACAGACAGCAACTTCTTTGATAGCAGTCTTAGAATCTAATTACTAGATATGTCTTCTGAGGCAAAGGAAACAAAAAGAAAAAGAAAAAGAGAAAGAGAAAGGAACTATTGGGACCTCATCAAGACAAAAAGCTTCTGCACAGTGAAGGAGGTAATGAACAAAACTAAAAGACAGTGTAGAGAATGGGAGAAGATATTTGCAAATGACATATCTGATAAAGGGTTAGTATCCAAAATATATAAAGAACATATCAAACTCAACACCCAAAAAGCAAATAATACAGTTAAGAAATGGGCAGAAGACAGGAATAGACATTTCTCCAAAGAAGACATACACATGGCTAACAGACACATGAAAAGATGCTCAGCATCACTTACCATCAGGGAAATTCAAATCCAGACTACAATGAGATATCACCTCACACAACTCAGAATGGCTAAAATTAACAACACAAGAAAGAACAGATGTTGGCGAGGATGCAAAGAAACAGGAACCCACTGCACTGCTGGTGGGAATGCAAACTGTTGCAGACACTCTGGCAAACAGTATGGAGGTTCCTCAAAAGGTTGAAAGTAGAACTACCCTACTATCCAGCAATCACATTACTAGGTATTTACCCAAAGAATACAAAAATACTAATTCAAGGGATACATGCACCTAATATTTATAGCAACATTATCTACAATAGCCAAAACACAGCCCAAGTGTCCATCGACTCATGAATGGGTAAAAAAGATGTGAGATATGTATATGTGTGTACACACACACACACACACACACACACACACACACACACACACACATATGGTTGAGTAATAGTCCATTGTATGTATCTATATTACTCAACCATAAAAAAGAACACAATCTTCCCATTTGCAATGATGTGGATGGAGCTACAGAGTATTATGCTAAGCAAAATAAATCAGTTAGAAAAAGACAAATACCACATGATTTCACTCATATGTGGAATTTAAGAAACAAAACAAATGATCAAAGCGAAAAAAAGAGAGGCAAACCAAGAAACAGACTCCTAAGTATAGTGAACACACTGCTGGTTACCAGAGGGTTGGTGAGTGGGGGGATGGATTAAATAGGTGTTGGGGATTAAGGTGCACTTGTTGTGATGAGCACCAGATACTGTATGTGTTGAATCACTAAATTGTAGACCAGAAACAAGTATTACCCTGTATATTAGCTAACTGGAATTTATTTTTTTAATTCTATTTTATTATGTTATGTTCGTCACCATACACTACATCATTATGTTTTGATGTAGTGTTCCATGATTCATTGTTTTCTTATAGCACCCAGTGCTCCATGCAATACATGCCCTCCTTAATACCCAACACCGGGCTAACCCATTCCCCCACCCCCGCCCCCTCCAAAACCCTCAGTTTGTTTCTCAAAGTCCATAATCTCTCATGGTTCGTCTCCCCCTCCGATTTCCCCCACCTTCATTTTTCCCTTCCTTCTCCCAATGTCCTCCATGCTATTCCTTACATTCCACAAATAAGTGAAACCATATGATAATTGACTTTCTCTGCTTGACTTATTTCACTTAGCATAATCTCCTCCAGTCCCATCCATGTTGATCCAAAAGACTCCACCCCCAAATTACTAGAACTCATACAGCAATTCAGTAATGTGGCAGGATACAGAATCAATGCACAGGAATCAGTTGCTTTCTTGTACACTAGCAATGCAACTGTAGAAAGAGAAATTAGAGAATCGATTCCATTTACAATAGCCCCAAAATCCATAAGATACCTCAGAATAAACCTAACGAAAGAGGTAAAGGATCTATACTCTGGGAACTACAGAACACTCATGAAAGAAATTGAAGAAAACATGAAAAGATGGAAAAACATTCCATGCTCATGGATCGGAAGAATAAACATTGTTAAAATGCCTATGCTGCCCAGAGCAATCTATACCTTCAGTGCCATCCCGATCAAAATTCCAATGACATATTTCAAAGTGCTGGAACAAATAATCCTAAAAGTTGTATGGAATCAGAAAAGACCTCGAATCACCAAGGAAATGTTGAAAAAGAAAAACAAAGCTGGGGGGCATCACGTTGCCTGATTTCAAGCTATATTACAAAGCCGTGATCACCAAGACAGCATGGTACTGGCACAAAAACAGACATATAGACCAATGGAACAGAATAGAGAGCCCAAATATAGACCCTCAACTCTATGGTCAAATAATCTTTGACAAAGCAGGAAAAAATATGCAATGGAAAAAAGTCTCTTCAATAAACAGTGCTGGGAAAATTGGATAACTAACTGGAATTTAAATAAAAACCTTTTGAAAAAAAGTATGAACACCAGAAACAAAATCTGAATCCATTTTTAGGACACAAGTTTGACCCCAGAAGTGGCTACAATTATCTTGGGGAATAAGTAAAGTCTACATTATTTGATAAAATATTATTTTTAATGTATTTTTATTTTTTTTCTTTTTCAAGTTTTTATTTAAACTCTAGTTAGTTAGCATATAGTGTAATATTGGTTTCAGGAATAGAATTTAGTGATTCATCACATACATAGAACACTTGTGCTCATCACAATTGCCCTCCTTAATACCCATCACCCATTTAGCCCATCCCCTGCCTACCTCCCCTCCAGCAAGCCTCAGTTTGTTCTCTGTCTTTAAGAGTCTCTTATGGTTTGCTTCCCTCTTTTTTCCCCTTCCCCTATTTTCATCTGTTTTGTTTCTTAAATTCCACATATGAGTGGAATCATATGCTATTTGTCTTTCTCTGACTGACTTATTTCACTTAGCATATTATACTCTAGCTCCATCTACATCATTGCATATGGCAAGATTTCATTCTTTTTATGGTTAATATTCCTGTGTGTGGTGTGTGTGTGTGTGTGTGTGTGTGTGTGTGTGTGTATAATCTTCTTTATCCATTCATCAGTTGATGGACATTTGGTCTCTCTCCATAATTTGGCTATTGTTGATAATGCTGCTATAAAGATCAGGGTGCATGTGCCCCTTCAAATCAGTATTTTTGTATCCTTTGGGTAAATATCTAGTAGTGCAATTGCTGGGTTGTAGGGTAGTTCTATTTTTAACTTTTTGAGGAAACTCTATAGTGTTTTCCAGAGTGGTTGCATTTCCACCAACAGTATAAGAGGGTTCCCCTTTTGTCACATCCTCACCAGTATCTGTTGTTTCCTGTGTGATAAAATATTATTTTGAGTAGATAATATCTACTTGAGAGTTAGTATGTCAGAGTGATCAAGAGCACAGATTCTGAAAACCCATTATCTTGGACCAAATTTTGTGTTGGTCAATTATAACATTCTAGGCACTATGATAAAAAGCACTGTGATAAACAGTTCATGAACATTGTCATTTACTTTTTAAAAATCTAGTGAAGTAAGAATTTTTAATATCCAAATGTTAAAGAGAATTAAATTGATGCTTAAAAGATTAAATTCATAGATATAAGTGACTGACTTTAAGGAAATGAGTGTCTAGAAGTGAATTAGAGTAAAAGGGTGATAACTTGAGTCATACTATGAAAGTTAGAGAAATCATAATAGCAGAAGTAAGTGATTGTATTTTGATATGAAAGATATTTTACAAAACTGATAAAATGTATATGGTATATGTCTTTCTCCATATGGCTTATTTCATTTAGCATTATACCCTCCAGGTCCATTCAAGTTGTTGGAAATGACAACATCTCATTCTATATATATATTCCATTCATGTATGCATGGACACTTTGGTAGCTTCCATATCTTTGCTATTGTAAATAATGCTGCAAAGAACATAGGGGTGTGTATATCTTTTCAAATTAGTCTTTTGTTTTCTTTGGGTAGATAGTAGTGGAATTTCTGGATTATGATAAGCACTGTGTAATGTATACAATTGTTGAGTTTTTATACCCAAAACTAATATAATACTGTATGTTAATTATACTTCAGTAAAATAGACAAAATTTAGAATTTAGTTTTGGACATGTTGAGGGTGAATGAGATACCTTGAAGCATTGTGATGATGATATCTAGAGTATAGGTGGGTATACTGGATCTCAGTAGAGAGATTTGGTTTAGAGACACTGATTTTCATGTCATCAATATACAGGTGTGTATGAGATTATCCAGGGACATGATAGTGAATGTCTGTATCCATGGTTCTTAAGAGAGGTGTGTGGTGAGTGACAGAAATATATCATGAGATTTTCCAAACTATGAACATCTGCTTCTCACTCTGCTCTTACTCTGATATGCTTCTCCCTTTGGGTGGTTATGGAATGGCGGAAGTATGTCACCAAAAGAAATAAACTCAAACCAGAAACTAAGCACATTGTGCTTGCACATGGTGTTTTTGGATGAAAATAGATTTTTTTCTGTGCTTGGTTTCCCTTGTCATTTCATCTGAGATTCATTTTTGGACCTCATCAAATACACATATGTACAAGCAGTGGCCTAGGATCCAGAAGACCTTGATCTTTTTTTTTTCATTTACTCTTCTAATTGATTATCTATATGACATTAAGCAAGTCAACTATTTTGAACCTCATATTTCTCTCATATAAAGTTGGAGTTGTGTCTTGTGCCCTGCTTATGTCAATCTACTGCATGGATACTGTGAAGATTAAATGAGATAATGAATGCAAAAGTACTCTTTGAACTATAGAGTCCAAATGTAAGGGATTGGAATAAGTATTCTTTTAATGCCTATAAGAAAGTACCCTATTTGTTCAGTTTACAAAAGCTCCTGCATCAGTAGAAATATAGAGCTTACATATGATACAGGAAGTGCCTTGAAATGAATGAAGTCACCTTCATTTTGCAATTACTCCTAGCATCTTCAAGCAACCCAGGGCCAAGTGTTCATCTAAGTGAAATTTCCTGGTGCAGGATGACCATAACAAGTGTGTCTCTGCCATTAGCAATACTGTTTATAAGTCTTGGCATTCTTAGTTAGTGCAGATGGACTGTCCAGGTGACAGCTTGGATTTGAAATATTCGTAACTAAACAATAAGACTGCCTGAATATCAAAGGGCATTTGTTGAAGTTGGCCACTACAATTCCCTCTAATTTATCAAATACACAAGTAGACATTGATTGCTTTTGACAAAAAAACTTTGCAATTCAAGGTCTCTAAACAGTCATGTTTTATACACGATTAGAAAATAGTTTCAAAAATATGCCCTTACACTTGCTATGGTATGTCTTAACTGTGGGAAATGCAGTTTTCTGTAATAAACAGTCTTCAGCTTGGCCTTTTGGCATAGAAAGCTATTCATATGAAAATATCTTTTAGGATCTGTGGATGCTCGTGACATAACACACCTTTATCAGTCTGAACTGGAAATGTATTGAATAGATGCTTGTTCTGCAGATTTTTATCTGTCCCACATTACAGTCCGCTTAATTGATTTCATCAACACACCAAAATAACCATAGTGCACAGTATGTTTTGGGCTCAAATTTCAAAATTGTTGAAATTTGTATTTGTATTTTCCATATGGCATGGGTACTCGTGTGACTGAGTTTGCTTTTATTCGACTCAGGTCAATCTTTGCCTGAGTAATCTATTCTAACCTATCAAAACTGCCAGTTGGTGGTTCAGTTAATTTTTTTATTGAAGTTTAATGAACATACAGTATTATATTGATTTCAGGCATATAATATAATGGTTCTATACATTTCTCAGTGGTCATCACACTCAGTGTACTCTTAATTCCCTTTATCTAGAGCATCCATTCCCCACCCATCTCCCCTCTGGCTACCATCAGTTTGTTCTCTGTATTTAAGAGTCTGGTTTTTTTTTTGTTTGTCTCTTTTGTTCTTTCTTTGTTAAGTTGTTTTGTTTCTTACATTCCCTGTATGAGTGAAATAATATATTGTCTTTGTCTGACTTATTTCACTTAGCATTATACCCTCTAGGTCCAGCCATGTTGCTGCAAATGGCAAGATCTCATTCATTTCTTATGGCTGAGTAATATTACTGTGTGTGTGTGTGTGTGTGTGTGTGTGTGTGTGTGTGTGTGTCACATCTTCTTTATTCATTCATCTATTGATGGACACTTGAGTTGCTTCCATATCTTGGCTATTGTAAATAATGTTACAATAAACATAGGGGTGCAAATATCTTTTCAAATTACTGTGTTCCTTTTCTTTGGGTAAGTACCTGGTAATGGAATGACTGAATCATACAGTAATTCTATTTTTAATTTTTTGAGGAACCTCCATACTATTTTCCAACAATGTGTGAGGGTTCCCTGTTCTCCACACCCTCACTAACATTTGTTATTTCTTATCATTTTTACTGTAGACAATCTGACAGGTGTAAGGTAATATCTCACTGTGGTTTTGATGTGCATTTACCTGATGATTAGTGATGTTGCGCATCTTTGTCTCTGTCTGTTGGCCATTTGTATGTCTTCTTTGGAAAAATGTCTATTCAAATCCTCTCTCCATTTTTTAATTGTATCATTTGTTTCAGTTAATTTCAATATTATAAAACAAGCTCTGAACTATTTCATACTAAGTTATAAATGACTTTTGAATTTTATTTTAAGATTTACTTGTTTATTTTGAGGGGGGAGGGGCAGAGGGAGATGGAGAGAGAGAATCCCAAACAGACTTCCTGCTGAGCACAAAGCCCAAGGCAGGGCTTGATCTCACACCCCCAAGATCATGACCTGAGCCGAAATCAAGAGTCGGACACTTAACCCACTGAGCCACCTAGGAGGCCCAGGAGGTTCTTTATTTTAATAGGCAATGCTTTCTAATTACAGAAATGGCCTGACAACCAAACCAAAGCCTAACATAGATTCATAGATCTTATTCAAATTATGGGTTTACTTGCTTTTTACCACTTAATCTGCTTTCCCCCAAATGCAAGGCTTGACCGATAAAGCATCTGTTGAAGAATACATACAAAGTCAAGAGCCCAAAGACTTCTACTTCCACCTCCCTTTCCCTTGCATAGAAGAGTTCACTTCCTTTAAAAAGCCATAATAATGAGGGCTGGTACTAAGAGAAAGAATGTCAAGTTTTCTCCACCATACAATCTCAAAAGGAACAGGAGATGTATCTCCTTTTGGTGCAGTGACTGGACATTGCTAAACATAGCCCAATTAAATTACTCTCTAGTGCAGGATTATATAGCTGGGATTTATGATTTATGCCCGATGACTTCAAGCTTTATATTCTTTTGACTAAAGTATGGCCTAAACTCTGAGAGTACTGGAAGAAAAAGAGGAAGGGGAAAGAATGGGGCGGGAGTGAGGGAAAAAGAGAGAAAGAAATTCAAGGTGCCATTCTAGGACCCAGAAGTGGATTCAAAAGCTTAAATGCTAGAGGACCATAAGGCTGCTTCTCCCTTAATCCATATGCTTACTTTCAGCCCTCCCAGTCACTGTCTTGCTCTACAAACCATAATCTCAATTCTTTTTCCTCTAGCTTTCCCTGGCCTTGGGGAATGTTCTGATCCAGGTAACAGTAATAACAACAAGTGATATGGAACAAAAAGAACTTTCAATCCCACTATTTAAAAAGATGGAGAATTGATGCAGGAAAAGAGGATCCCAATACAGTATGTTTTTTTTTATGGAAGGAGAGAATAGGTAATAGTTAAAGCAAAGGAATGATCAGGTTGGAAGTCTGATCACTAACTTTAACCATCCATAAACAACGCACAAACAAAAGCAGATAGAGATGATGATAGATAGATAGATGGACAGATAGATGATTGATAGATAGATAGATGATAGACCATGAAGATTTTTCATTATCCATGCAGATTTAGTAAATGGACAGTTTCAATAAGAACAAATGGTATATTGAACTTTCAATAAAACCTTTATAGTGTTGAAAAACTGTAGTTTCACTTGAATTTAAACATTATATTTATCTTTCTTTCATTGGAAATATCTCTCAAGTGTTCTAAAATTATTTTTTAAAGCCTTATTGTATCTTACTGAAATTCTTATATATCTTAAGGCACTGATTGCTATTAATGTATAAGCTAATTATTCTATTTTTCAATTTATGCCATATATTTGTATGAAGAAAGAAGTGAAAAAAAAGACACTTGCTTTTATTTCTTGAATGGATGTGTGATACAGATAGGTAATGCTAAATCTAAGCTTATTGGTTATATAATACACCAATCCTTTTCTAAAAAGAGAAAAAAAAATTTTAAGATTTTATTTGTTTGTCAGAGAGAGAGAGCGCGCACAAGCAGGAGGAGCAGCAGAGGGAGAGGGAGAGGGAGAAGCAGGCTCCCCACTGAGTAGGGAGCCCAATGCAGGGCTCCATCCCAGGACCCAGGCAGCCGCTTAACCAACTGAGCCACAAAGGCATCCCTAAAAAGAGAAAGTTTAAGGAGAGGAAGAAGTGCCTTTAAGAATCTAAAAGGAATCTGAACCAGAAATTAAACCTGAGTTCTGGCCTAATCATTTGCTGGCATGCCACCATAGATAAATCATATAACCTCCCTGATCTCTAGTTTCTTCATATGTGTTTTTCCTTTCCTACTTCAGAAGGTTATTTTTCTAAGTTTAATTTATAATGGGTACATACAAGCATGGTTTGAAAACTATAAAATATCTTACAAGGAAAAGCAAAGTAATATTACTATTGAGGTTAGAGGTGAGAAAGTAAAAAAATTAGCTTGAACTAAGAAGATAAAAACCTGTACTGCCATTCATCATGCTAGTATAAGAGACACAGATAAAGAAGTTACTAAGAAACAATTTTCTTTCAAGGCTACAGTGAAACTGAAAAGTTTCATAACAACTTCTCCTTGAGTGACTACTGCTTTCTTACTCACCAAGGAACGTTGTCCTTTAAAATCATAGACCATCAGAAATTTTGTTTGAAATTATATCAGAAAGAATAAAACATCCATCTCTTCCTGAAGAATCTAAGTTACTTTGACCCAGAAAAGCAGCTTCAAAATACAAACCAAGTACAGAGATTCAGATAAGGAGTTTCAGAACAAAATATTATGCATCTATCTTACCTTTGTAGTTTCCAAGAAAACAAAACCCTTGGTTGACTTTTGCATGCCAGGACCTGATGTTGACCCTTTTAAACACAACCTTACTTTGCTATGAGGCTAACAAGACATGACTTCATTTGTATTTAATTTTAAATTTCACCTAAACTCCTTATTTCCTCCAAATCCTATAATAATTCCATTTTTCTTTGTAAAAATGCTCCATGATTTCCCTGATATGCAGTCTTTCTCCTTGCAATGGTTCAATAATCCTAACTTTGTCAAACTGTTTGTCCCTGATGGTCCTATGATGATTGGGCTAAGTCAGAAGTAAGACATGATGATAGAAGAAACAAATGATACTATAGGCAGAATAAATAACTGCTTACATCCTCAAGATCACCTTATAGTACAAGATATAGTCGAAGCTGAAGCTTTTTTTTCCTTTTTTTAATTAATCTCAATTAGTCAACATATAGTACATCATTAGTTTTTTTATTTTATTTTATTATGTTATGTTAATCACCATATGTTACATCATTAGGTTTTTTTTTTAAGATTTTTTATTTATTTATTTGACAGAGAGAAACACAGCGAGAGAGGGAACACAAGCAGGGGGAGTGGGAGAGGGAGAAGCAGACTCCCCGCTGAACAGGGAGCCCGATGAGGGGCTCGATCCCAGGACCCTGAGATCATGACCTGAGCCGAAGGCAGATGCCTAATGACTGAGCCACCCAGGCACCACATATCATTAGTTTTTGATGTTCCATGATTCATTGTTTGTGTATAACACCCAGTCCTCCATTCAGTACGTGCCCTCTTTAATACCCATCACCAGGCTAACCCAACTCCCCACCCCCTCCCCTCTAGAACCCTCAGTTTCTTTCTCAGAGTCCATAGTCTCTCATGGTTCATCACCCCCTCTGATTTGCCCCCCTTCATTTTTCCCTTCCTATTATCTTCTTCTTTTTTCTTTAACATATAATGTATTATTTGTTTCAGAGGTACAGGTCTGTGATTCAACAGTCTCGCACAATTCACAGAGCTCACCATAGTACATACCCTCCCCAATGTCTATCACCCAGCCACCCCATCCCTCCCACCCCCCACCACTCCAGCAACCCTCAGTTTGTTTCCTGAGATTAAGAATTCCTCATATCAGTGACACCATATGATACATGTAGTTTTTGATATAGTGTTCAGTGATTCATTAGTTGTGTATAACACCCAATGCTCATCATATCACATGCCCTCTTAATAGCCATCACCCAGTTACCCCTTATCCCCCACCCCCCTCCCTTCTGTAACCCTTAGTTTGTTTCCCAGAGTCCAGAGTCTCTCATGGTTTGTCTCCCATTTCATCACATTCTTGTTACAGGCCATAAAAAGAAGGAAAGACAGAAGGCAGAAAAGGAGTGGAAGGGACTCCAGCAGATGAATTAGCTTTCTTTGATCAACTTTCCTATAAGATCCACAAAACAAACTTAAGGTTGCCTCCTATTAACCAGAACTTAGTCAGATGTCTAAACTTAGCTACAAGAGAGGTTGGCAAATATAGTCCTTTAATCCAAGCATCAATATGTAAAGCTAAAATTTGGAGTCCTTCTATTAAAAAGAAGGGGATGGGGTGACCAGGTGATGGGTATTAAGGAGGGCACGTGTTGGGATGAGCACTGGGTGTTATACACAACTAATGAATCGTTGAACACTACAACAAAAACTTATGATGTACTATATGTTGGCTAACTGAATATAATGAAAATTTTTAAAAAGAAGGGGAGAAGTAACACTGAGTGAGCAACTAGCAGGCTCAGCCACATGCAGGACCACTGTGTATAGTTGTGCTGGCTTATGCAGTGCATGACTCCATTAACATAGACTAAAATGTGAATGCCATCGCCTGGAGTTAACTGTTCAATGTGGAGGCCTCATCCATAGAGTAGTATAGATGTAATTTGGAAGCCATATTAATGAGAAAGAAGTGAAAGGTGAAAAGAGAAGAGGAATAAGAGAGAAGTTGCCAAAATTTTAAACCAGAATGATAAGAGAAAAAATGGTTATGACCAAAAAAATATGAATTCAGAGGTGGCACAGGTTAGGGAAGAGATACTATTCTTTTTAAAAGGAGACTAATATGAGTCAAAGGCCTCCTATATGGTGTACACATTTTTTTATAGATCTGGACTCTTATTCATAGTCATATTTCACTTTGTAAAGGTGATCTGATAAACCTAGCATTATGACTGCAACTACCTGTAGAAAAGTAGACATTTGTCTAGTGGATCTTGTTCATGAGTTGGCTTCTCAACTCCTATTGCCCAGTGTACAATGGCCTTTCAAAGTGTGGAATTATTTGGACCATAATTTTTCTTTTCTAACATGCCCCTGTCTGGATGGGTAGAATAACACTGGAAAAATTTTGGATCTTACTTCAATCGGATTATTTAGTGTTTCAGCCATGCTCCCAGTGTATTGGAATTACACCTGATATATAGTAGCTATTTTATTTGCTAATTTTTTCAAAAATATTAAGATCTTCATATAAAGAAGTTGCTACAGCCAATGTCCAAGAGGTTACTGCCTGTGTTCTCCTCTAGGACTTTTATGGTTTCAGGTCTCACATTTAGGTCTTTAATCCATTCTGAATTTATTTTTGTTTATGCTGTAAGAAAATGGTCCAGTTTCATTCTTTTGCATGTTGCTGTCCAGGTTTCCCAACAATATTTGTTGAAGAAATTTTTCCTGTTGGATATTCTTTCCTGCATTGGAGAACAGTAAGGAGGTTCCTCAAAAAATTAAAAGTAGACCTACCCTATTGATCCAGCAACTGCACTACTAGGTATTTACCCAAAGAATACAAAAATACTAATTCAAAGGGATACATACACCCTGATGTTTATAGCAGCATTTCCTACAATAGCAAATTGTGGAAATAGCCCGTGTCCATCAACTGATGAATGGATAAAAAAGATGTGGTGTGTATATATATACAACGGACTATTAGCCATAAAAAAGAATGAGATCTTGCCATTTGCAAGGACATGGATAGAGGTAAAGAGTATTATGCTAAGTGAAATAATCAGAGAAAGGCAAATATCATATGATTTCACCCATAAATGGAATTCAAGAAACAAAGCCAATAAGCAAGGCGGAAAAAAAAAAGAGAGAGAGAGAGAGAGGAGCAAATCAAGAAACAGACTCAACTATAGAGAACAAACTGATGGTTACCAGAAGGGAGGTGGGTGGGGAATGGGTTAAACAGGTGGTGGGGATTAAGGAGTGCCCTTGTGATGAGCACTGGGTGATGTATGGAAGTGTGGAATCATTATATTGTGTGTCTGAAACTAATATTACACTGTATGTTAACTAACTGGAATTTAAATAAAAACCTAAAAAAATTCTTTAAAAAGGGATCATACTATATGCTAGCCAGATATTGATCTAGGTGCTAGGCAAACAACAGCAAACAAAACAATCTTCCTGTCCTCCAGGGTAGGGGTGGAGGGGACAGTGATGAGTTATAGTGAAAATTACAGTAAGGATAGGGAGTGCCAAGGGAGTTGTTATTTTAAATAAAGAAGTCAGGAAAGACCTCTCTATTAAGGTGATATTTAAGTAGAGATCTTTGAGAAGTGAATGAATATCATATGAATATCTGTGGGAAAGCTTTCCAGGCAGAGGGAACATCAAGTCTAAAGGCACTTGAGGCTGAAGGTAGAAGGTAGAAGCAGGAGAATTGAGTCAGAGATGAAAGTGGCAGGGATCTTGAAGAGAATGATTATCCTTTAAGTCATGATAAAGACAAAAATAAACACATGAACAAATGAACAAATAAATAAGTGGATGATAAAATGAGCTCCAAGATTAGATGAAATATTTCAAACTTGTTTGAATAAATTATAACTTTTTTGGTAATGATGGAACATTTTCTTAAAGAAAGGAAGCTATTTCTTTTTATCATATGCAATTCAAATAATTCTTTAATAATTGCACATATTAATCCATTCTCTCTCTCTTATACTGTGCTGGACTAATTTAGAACAGATTAAATTTAAGAGTACCAGATTTCAAAGCTGAGGCTCAAGTCCATTCCGTGTGAATTTGTAATGTTTATTGTCTGACATATAAACACTTCCTTACCTAAAATCTAAACCAAACTGTCACTTCTGTGATTTGCTCATCTAACCTACACCAGATTTAAAGTCCTAAACTTATTGCAGATTATAAGGAAATTAACAGCCTCTCTGTGCCCAGAATGGATGGATTTCTTTTTAATTAAAAATAAATAATGTAGAGGCACCTGGGTGGCTCAGTCAGTTAAGCGTCTGACTCTTGATATCAGTTTAGGTCTTGATCTCAGGGTGGTGAGTTCAAGCCCCATGCTGGGCTCCACGCTGGGCATGGAGCCTACTTAAAATATTTTAAAAAATAATAATAAAATAAAAAGTAGATTCTATTGTCTAAATTTAAAACACAATAGTGAGTGACATGTTTTTATTCCAAAACAGGCCATTTTAATCATGTAAAAGAAATAATGAAGAGTCCATAAAGAAGCTTGTTATTTCAGACCATACTGGCACAGTGTCCAAGAACATGGACTCAAGAAGTCAACTGTACAATTAGGAATTCACTGAGCACCAGAGTCACAGATCGGGAATCACTTTCTATAACTTGAGAAGTGAATAAACTGAAATTAATGAATATGTGTAGGAGACAAGAATAACTATTCACCTGCTGTGACAGAGACTGGCTAGGTGGTCAGTAAAAACTTTTTCTTTCTTTTAAGATTTTATTTATTTATTTGACCGAGAGAGAGAGAGCACAAGCAGGGGGAGCAAGCTTTTTCCTTCTTCCTCATCTTTCCAGATACACATCTAGAATAAATTTCCCACCCTCTTTTGCAATTCAGTGGCAGGGACTGAATTCCATTTGACAAGATATGAGTAAAAGATGTGTATCATTTCTAAGAGAGGCCAGTGAAAATTAATAAACAATCTTTCATGGGGTTTTCCCTTCCTGGGCAATGTTGGCAGTAAGTAATGAGTAATTAAACATTTATTCTTTGTGGGTTCTGATTTCCATGTCTTAAATGAGCATAGATTTGTTTTTTAATCACAAAATGCAAGGATTAGGTTGAACCAATCAATCCAGAATAAGTACTTAATATTTACTCAATATTGCACATTGTTTAATCTTCCTTGAGCAGTTTTCATCATATGACTACCCAGAAATTAAAATAAACTTCCAATATCTAGCCACTACTTGCTAAATTACATCTAAACTCCTTAACTTGGGACTCAAAATCTCTTCAAGTCTAAATTTCCTAATGTGAAAAATGGAGTTAATAATGCCTATATGTTAGGGATAAGATGTAAGACATCTAGCTCAGTATCTAGGGCTCATTATTAGTGCCCAGAGTGAATCAAATACATATTTTCAACCTCATCTACCAATTCTCTTGTACACACATATATCCTCTTAGTCATATTTCAGTCAACCTATTCCTTAAATATACTCTAAAGGACTATCTCCTGAGTATCATTTGTAGTATGCACTTTTAAGTTTTGCTATATAATTGAATATCAGTTAAAAATATTATTATTGCAATTATATAAGAAAATGTCCATTTTTTAAAGATGCACAATAAAATATATAGGAGTAAAATAATATGATGTCTGAGATTTGTTTTAAAATGCTTCAATAAAGAAAAAAGGATAAATAAAACAAATGTGGCAAAATGCTGATAACTAATCTGGGTAACAGATATTTAGGGGTTCATTATATTATTTCTACTTTTGCATATGTTTAAAATGTTCATAATAAAAAAGATAATTTAAGATGTGAGATTGGCAGGTAAGCAAGAGTCCTTAGAGGTCATGATTTCATACAGGATGAAGAGGCAATCAACTTTTTACAATCAACTGATTACAATTACAGGGGCTGGAGGCAGAAAGAATTCCCTTGTTTATCTTCCCCAAACCAAATGATAGCAAGTAGGCCTTAGTAACTTTGTGGAAGAAAAATGATCTTAAGATTATATGCAAACAATGAATCATGGAACACTACATTAAAAACTAATGATGTATGGTGATTAACATAACATACTAAAATAAAATTAAAAAAATAAACTACTGGAAGCTGGGAAAAAAAAAGACTGACCAACTTTTTAGAAGCCTTGTTTTCTTTAATAAAAAGGCAAAAACTTGGAAATTTTAAATTATTCATCATCCAAATTCTCAGAATTGTGTAAGTTTGGCCAGATATTAGTGTAAACAGAAAGGATATCAGAAGAATCCTAAATTATGGAGAAGCATGATGAATATTTTAAAACTGTTTTCTAGAGGAAAGCATCCTGTGCAGAGTATATCTAGGACAAAGGGAACCTTATGGAATGATGTCTTGGTGGGTGTTCTTAGTGCAAAAGAAAGGACAGTAAGTAAATTAATAAACAATTTTTTACATATATAGAGGATTTTCAACTGGGCAAAGCACACCATTTAATGCCTTGTTTTTTCACCAGAAAAAAATGAAATTTTTGAGTTAGACTTCTGAGATACCTTCTAGTTGCAAAAGTCTATTCTTCTCTAAGTTAAGGCATTTTTTATTTCCCTTATGCTCTTTTCAATGTAAAGACCAACGAGTAATATCTATTAGAGCTTCCAGTGATTTATCCTGAAAAATCTGTATGAATTTCAGAAGGACAAAGTAAAACCTTAAAAAAAAAACCTTGCAAAACACTTGAGAGAAATGTATCAGCCAAATCTCAGTTCATAAGAAAGGTGAAGAAATTAAATTTAAAATGTAATTTTTAAACTGAACATTACAGTGATACACTATAATGATTATACTGTAATGATTTTTAAACAAGTCTGAGTTGCATATGCAACAAGGAATCTCTTGCAGAGATAAGAAGGAAAAAGGCAGAGAAATTACAGATATTTGAGGAGCTTAAACTAGCTCAGTACATCACTCCACACTAGAATGCTTACCTTTGATTATTAAATACTTTGATTCCTTACTCAAATTATTTGTCTCTATTCTAGAAAGAAGCTGAATCTAGAGTGGGATTTTGGAAAAACAATAAGATTCACAACCAAAAGATATGGATCTGAATCCCAATACCACCACTTATGTGATGGAGGCCAAATTACTTTATAATTCAATATCAATTTTTTTTAAGTAAGCTTTACACCCAATGTGGGGCTTGAACTCACAGCTGTGAGATCAAAAGTTGCATGCTCCACTTACTGAGTCAGCTAGGTGCCCCAATTCAATCTCAATTTTTATAAAATGAAAATATACGGACTTAAAGAAAATGCAATAAATATGATATATATATTTTAAAGATTTATTTATTTTAGAGAGAGTGTGTGTGAGTGGGGGGAAGGGCAGAGGGAGAGAGAGAATCCCCAAGCAGACTCCCCACTGAGTGCAGATCCCGACTTGGGGCTCAATCCCAGGACCCTGAGATCATGACCTGATGGAACTCAAGTCAGCCACTTAACCGACTGAGCCACCCAGGTGCCCTGAAAATGCAGTTTATATTGAGGAAATCAGAGAAAGCCTGAGTAGGGAAAATTTAAAGCTAGCCAGTCATATAAATGGTCATCATGTAAAAGTAGTACAGTTCAGGAGACCAACATCATGTTGACATCTGTAAAGCTTCTATTAATTCTAGAGATAAAAACATGTAGGCATGGGAAAATGGCCATTCACAAAACATACATACATGCCTTAATTGTGAATCATCTATTAAGATATTGACTACTTTTTTAAGATAATTTATTTATTTATTTGAGAGCGACAGAAATAGCAAGAGAGCACAGCAGGAAGGAGGGGAAGAAGCAGACTCCCCACTGAGCAGTGAGCCTGATGCGGGGCTGGATCCCAGGACCCTGCCAAAAGCAGACACTTAACAGACTGAGCCACCCAGGTGCCCCTAAGATATTGATTATCTGAATAAAAATATGCATGAAAGTAATTGTGGTGTACCAAGGTGGGATAGTGAGGATCATTCACATTGTGTGCAAGCAAAAAAGAGTTGTATTATCTGTAGAAAATTTAAAAACAGCAATAAAACCAACAAAAATCTGGTCTGTTTGAATTATCACCATGCTCTGGAAATTTTAAACAACATCAATGATAAAATACACTTCTTCAGAAAAATATTTTGTCTAAGGTCCAAACAATTGATGAAGTTACTGTTGCGTTTTATTAATATACATGTAAGCTTCAAATGAGCACATACTCATTACTAAGCACTATACCGTTACCATTAAGCAAATTCAGAGAATTCCCAATTATATTAATGGCACCTCACACACACAGACTCAGCTACAGGAATGGCTTAGAAGAGTAAGTTCAAAATGGTTTAGAATCACTGAAGCTTGCTTTGGGTGCAGTTCATGTCTCAATCATCTGGTCCAACATCTTTGTTTCAACTATAGTTTCAAAATAATGACAGTGCAGTGAATGTCTCTACTTTTGAAGCAGGGCTCAGTATGCCTTTTTTATTAGTTTCCTATTGCTGTTGTAACAAATTACCACAAATTCAGTGGCCTAAAACTTTAAAATGACTGCAATTTTCCCTTCTGTAAATGCGAAAATTAGTCTGTGCCCTTTCCCTGCCTCCAGAAGTTGTCATGGAGATAAATGACTGGAATGGCACCATATTCTGAATAAATCATAGATGTTTACACACTATGTCAAGCCTGGCTTGATAACATCTCCCAAATAATTCAGAGCAAAGGCTCAAATCCCAAACTTCTGGGCCTCTAACCACAATTCTACCACCTCCTAAGGAGGATTCCCTTTCCTCTAGTTTCCAACAGCATGTTCCTTACTTCCTTTTGAGCCCCCACCTACAGCATCCTTCAAGTCCATATTACTACTGACAGCCTGTTTAAGGCAATTTATGCTTTCCCTATCATGCTCCTCAAAATCCTTCCAGTGTTCACCCACAGCCTGATTCCAAAACCACTCCCACATTTTAAGTACTTGATACAGCAGCACTCCACTTCCAGTACCAGAGTCTTGTAGCAATTTTCTACTGCTCCATAACAAATTACCACATAATTAGTAGCTTAACACAATACCCATAACTATCTCACAGTCCTGTGGGTTAAGAGTCCAGATACAGCTTAACTGGGTCCTCTACTCAGGGTCTCACAGGACCAAAATCATGGTATCAGCCAGGACTGCAAGCTCGTCTGAGACTTTAAGTCCTCTTCCAAGTTCACTGGTTGTTGGTAGAATTTAGTTCCTTCCAACTATAGAGTGAAATCCCCATTTTTTTGCTGGCTGTCAGCCCGAGAGCATTCTTAGCTCCCAGAGGCTACCCTCAGGTCCTTGCCACATGGCCCGCTTGTCTCACAACACAGATTTTTGCTTCTTTAAGGCCAACAGGTGAACATTTGCAGCTGCTTGTCTCACTTAAGGACTCACCTGATTAGGCCAGACCCACCCAAGATAATGTCCCTTTTGATTAACTCAAAATTAAATGGTTAGTAACTTAAAATGAAGGAATGAAATCCCCTCGTATTCACAAGGCTTTGCCACACCAACAGGAGGGAATTATACAGAGCATGTGTGCTAGGGGTGGAAATCGTGAGGCCATCTTAAGATATCTGCCCACTCTCCCCTTTGACCTTGGATACTGTCTTGGTTTCCTGGCCTTACAATGTTGCTGAAGTGTTCCATGTTCTTATTCTCCTCCCTTTGCCCAGTTTGTATTTCCTAGTTCTTGGACAGAGATGCCTCTGGCTTTGAAGTAGTCTTTTAATGGTTTATTTCTTATTCTCCACAAAATCAGAGAGAAGTAATTAAGCCAGTTTTCTTGCTCGTGAGTAACCTGGAAAAGGCCACCACAGGCAGAATCGTATGCAGCCAGTAATCTTTATTCTTCCCCAGTCCCTCAGGCAATGTGTATGGACACATGTTCATGGATATTTAAGAATGTATGAACTAGACAAAGTCAATACAGTAAAGGAAGTTTGATTTTTAAAAATCTGTCTAGTATGAAGTATTTAACACTCCCCTACCCATTTCAAAGCATATTTTTTGTAAAATGAAAAGTCTAACAAATGTTTTAAATATTTTTAAGAATTAGCTAAAAAGAATCCATAGAGAAACCTAGCTTTGTGCACAGTTGTTGCTGCTAGTTGTATGTATCTCTAGTTCAGCTCTTGCCTAGAAAATAATTCATCAGTTAAGTTTAACTTTTATTTTTATTCTGTGTCCACCAGGGGAAAAAAAACCTCATTTCTCCCCCTTCTCCGCTCTGATAAATCTTTTCTTGAATGACCATGCTGTGGTTTGAGTTTTCAGAGTATTTGCTGTATGCACTATAAACACTGTGGCTTCCTCTAACTAGTTTTAGCAATCAAGGTCAGAGGGTTTATGGGGACATGCACAAACCTTTATATATATGTAAAGATAACTGAAACATGCACTCCTAAAAGTCATCAGATGAGAAGAAACCCCTCCATCTATACAAAATCACTGGTCCATTTTTGGAGTCTGGCGAAGTATCATTTAAAAATGTTCATTTTACATTACTATGTAAATGTATGCTATTGTCCATAGCATTATAAAAGGGAAGTCACTCTACCAGGCTTTATACGTATTAATTTCTGCTAGCTTTTAGGTAACAACTTCGGTACCAGAAGAGAAGCAGGTCCTGAAGCAGGTCCAGTGTCCTGCTCTTCTAATGTGAACTGGGCTGCATTCACTGGTCTGACAGGTTCAGGCCCCAGCTCTTATCTCCATAGAGTATTCATCAAATATTTTGCCACATATATCAAAGAAAATCAGAAAGCTATACTTACTCAAATAGCAGGAATTAACTGTTACATAGGAACTTCTAATCCCCAAACCATATACACAGCTTAACAGGCCTGAGGAAACTTCACTGCAGGAAACAATAATAAGCATTTAAAAACAGGCATAAATCACTTTATATTAAGACATGACAAAGAGATTATATACCTGAAAAAAACCTGAAGTGTCAAATAATTTGAAATATCTTTTAAAAGTCAATTACAGATATAGTCCTAAGAACCAAAAGAAATTTATTCATAAAATTTCTTACTTGACCAGTGGTGAGAACCAAGAAACACTATACCAAGAAATGCTCAACTAAGACCCCACTAATAGTCTTTAAGCTGGCTCATACAAGAGAACAACTGGAGTAGCTCTTGATTATTAGCTAGAAAGAATGTCCTTCTGTATGTCTTTCAATTGCACAAGGACATACATTTAACCACTAGGGTCTGTGCAAGTAGCATCATAGTATCTGTAGACTTAGCTGAGTCACAGCTTCCAGAGTGCTATTCCTTGTCTACCTTACATAGCTGTTTCACCACTCCTGCTGATTTCTTTGTTGGCTCCTTGTTCTTTTTCTTCTCCTTTATTGGTTTTTGCTTTTTCTCTTTCTCTGTTGGCTCCTTTCTCTTCTGCCCGTCCACTGTCAGTTCCTTCCTCTCTTCCATGGTTGCCTTCTTTCTCTTCTTCGTCATGAACACTGGTGTAAACTGCTTTGTTATAGCCTTCCCGGTTCCGAGCAATTTCAATGGCAAAAAATTGTATCCTGGGGGCTGAAAGGTGAATAGAATTGATCATTGTCCTAGTCACAGTTACTTCTCTAAACCTACGGAAAACTGAACTAACAGTCAAAGCATTCCAGTACAGTCATAAACCTCACAGATGTGGAATTCTAATCTTGTTAAATGAGGCTGAAAATACTTAACCAGCTTATCCCACAGTTACTCAACAAACAGTAACATGATCTTTAAATATGTAACAAATAAAATGACCCCCAAACTATTCAGGTCACAAATCCATCCATAAAACCAGATCCCTCACTCTCCTTATACAGAAACCATCCAGAGGCAAGAATCTCACCAAAGATGGTGTTTTCCTCGGTGTAGCCCTGGGAACAATCCAGTCGCAGCAAAGTACCATAGTTGAAGTCTTCTACAATCCCGTCAAACTTCAAGCAGAATGGCCTCCACTTCTATAAAGGCAAAAAAGATGCCTTAGCTGACAAATGCAGGAGGCTGGTGAAGTCAGGCCAGGAGAAGGGTTTCCACTTCCTCAGTAAGGAAAACTCCCATAGTGAAAGAGACTAGGACTGAGTTGATTTCGACTTTCAGTAGCATTAAGTTTCCATGCTATCTATTGTCTTTAGACTGGTACTTCCCAACATGAACAATATTTTACCTTGACAAAATATTTAAATCCTCGACTGCAGAATTAAAATTGGATTTCTTAAATGTATTCATTTTTGCTTTTACGTTATGGTTAACTCAGCCCAAAATAGTTATTCACCCCCACTGAAGCACAAATGAGACAAAGGCAGCAGGAATGTGGCCACAAAGTCACAGTTAAATTTTAAGAAAGAAGTCCGCTCCCTGCTCCTTGGGAGCCTGCTTCTCCCTCTGCCTTTCTCTCTCTGCCTCTCTCTCTGTCTCTCATGAATAAATAAATAAAAATCTTAAAAAAAAAAGAAGTCCATTGCTAGAGGTACTTTTCCAAAGATCAGTAACTAACAGTCAACAGTAACAATGTTAAAAGTTTACATACATCATAAACCAAGTAACAATGTTAAAAGTTTACATATATGGTAAACCAAGGACCTACTCTGGGAAATCTTTTCCCCACTATAAGAGTTTTAGCACACTGTAAAAGTAGGATAATCAGATAAGCAATGGGAAACCTAAGTTCTCCTATTATCCATGGCCTATGATAATGTGAACCTAAATCCGGAGAATTCAAACACCTCCCTGTATCCTATTTGCCAGTTCTCCATCCAAACCTTTTTTTTTTTTTCCAATTTGCCAATTCTCCATCCAAGCTAAACTACTAACATAAGAAAATTTGCTCCTTCTCCCCTGAAAGGGCTGGGTAGGAAGGGATGAAATGTCCAAGTCAAAGAAAAGAAAAAACAGATCCCATGAACATAAAAAACTCATAAACCAGAAAAATATTTATTTCATAACATAACTTACTTATTAGTTGATTATAACTACATAAAAGCCCTGGTTCTTTACATATTTCCTTAAAACGTACTGAAAAAAGTTTAATTGTATAAAATTTTTTAAAGATTTTATTTATTTATTTGACAGCGACGAGAGAGACAGAGAGAGAGAGAACACAAGCAGGGGGAGTGGGAGAGGGAGAAGCAGGCCTCCTGCTGAGCAGGGAGCCCGATGTGGGGCTCAATCCCAGGACCCTGGGATCATGACCCGAGCCAAAGGCAGATGCTTAACAACTGAGCCACCCAGGTGCCCCTAAAAATGTTTCCACAATCAATAATTGTTGGTCAGATGCTTGGCAATATTTGAGAGAATTCTTACCTCTTTAGCTGATTCTGATTTGAGCTCTTCTGGATCCAATACATCTATCTTGAGTTTCTCAAAATTTTCCCGAAACTCTGAATAGATTTGGTCATCCACTTTGGTGAGTTTCAGGAACTGTGGGTCAACTGATGAAATCAGCTGCCAGACACAAGACAACACACAGATACTAGTCTCTAATTTACTACACTTCTATCCCCCCTTCCCCAGAAAATATTTATGGTTCTAAGGGCAGAAGAGTTATTAGGAAGTACAGACAGACGAGGTCCCAGATGAAATCATGACACAGTTTTCAAGGGCCATAACATACTACTGTCCCTGCCACCAGTTCAAACCCTTTTGGTCCTAGTACCGCCTGGCTATTGCCCTCTGTGAATTAATTGTTCATTCAGTCATCAAACATTTATTAATTGCCTACTATGTAATCATTTTGCCAGTTAGCAGAACACTGGGCAAAGAAGTACAACTCCTCTTTGTCAAAACAAAATTCACTGCCACCCCCTCGTTCTCTGTGGGTAAAATCTTACAGTAATAAAAATTATCTCCAAAATACATATGCTTAACTTGCTGAGAATAGTGATTAGCAAAGAACCATACCCTACAATTACATGCTTAATTCTGCTTAATAATGAAGACAGACAACTCACCTTGTAGTAGACTTCAGCATGCTGCATTGCTTTCATGGCCCAAGCCATCTCAATATCAGGCTGCAAAGGAGTGAAGAATGCCAGGTCAGAATCTCCCAATCCTGCTACTAGAGAACAAATTAAGGGATTTTGTGGAGGTCTAGGTAATGTCAGTAACACTACCAAACTTGGTGTTACTGTCAAAGGATAAAAACTGGACTAACGGGTTTGGAAAATAGAAAACTTTTGTCTTTATGAAGGAAACTACCCACCAAAAGGAGCTGCCTACACAGTCTAGTCAACAGCATAAGCCACTGGCTCTTTGTCCAGCAGCTAGTGAAAGTGTGGGAGACTACATAAAGCAGTAGATAGATTGCCTTCTCAGGACTGAATTAAGCCACTGTAAAACTGATACAATATACTCACATATATCAATTAGTTGCTGGGAGAATAAAGATAATGGAAGTGAAATACCCTTTACTTTTGATAGTGTAACGTTATAATCATCATTTGTGTTTATAAGATAATCAATTTCCCATCCATAACACTTAAAATTGAATCACTATTGTGAAGCAGGCTAGATTATAAATAAGCCTTACCAAATACCTACCACCTGTTCCATTAAAACCTCCCACTCCAGCTAGATGGATCTACTTCACTGACCCCAGCAAAGTCATTTGCATTTTTGCCTCCATGCCTTACACCATGTCCTTTGTCCATCTATACTCTGAGGATCCAGTTAGAGATTCACTTTCTCAGTGAAGTCGTCCTCTACTGTCTCAGTTCTTAGGGGTTTCTTCTTCGGCTAAACTCCTTTGGATCTTACACCCTAATCTAACAAACATCAATCACATTTTTATTTGAGTGTTATTACTATTTCTCATGTCCCTGGGTCTTGTACCTCAAAAATATCATATGCTTTCTTCTTAAGAATCTAAACAAGACATACCATAATTTGGTGCCACTTTACTGCATAATGAAATCACTCACTTTAAAAAATATTAATTTCTGACTCTCACCGCCCCCCCCCCCGATATTTTTATTTAATCAGTATAGATTGCGACCTGGACAATGGAAGGTATAAAAGCTTCTCAGGTGGTTCTAGTGCAGCAAAGTTTGGGAACTACTTCCACCGGCATTTGTCCTGGGTTTGAGGACCAAAAAGGTTTAGAATGAATGAAAAAGCACGGTTTCTGTCGGGTATGGAGTGGGTTCACAGAGGATATCAGCGGATTACAATTTCGTGGCAGGCCCTGCAGACATAGCAGTCTAGCTGAGAGAGAGCTGGGGGTGAGTCATACTCACATCATTGCCATAAGACTCGGCTGGGAGAGAAAGAGCATGTGCCACAGACACCAGTTCCCCGGAAACCTGGGAAGGGAACAAAGGGGTGAGACGGTGTTCAAAGCTCGACCCGGCTCGACTTCCCCACTCACCCGACCCCAGAGTAGCGACTCACCGGCTCAGCAGTTCCAGTAGTCGTCTCCATGTTGCACCCCACAAAGCAACCGCCGGTTTCCCGGAAATGACTATTTGCGAGCTCTGCCTGAGCTGATTGGAAAGGGAGGGCCGAATAAGAGAGGCTTTCTTTCTGGATGCGCCTGCGCGCAACCTTCGTCGCCTGGAGGCGGTTGTCCCTCGCCCCTCCTTATCCGCCCTGCACTTGTGCAAAGGTGTTGCGCTGCTGCACAGTCTGGGATACTTTGGGCGTCACAGGTGGTTAAATGCTCATTAATAGCGGTGGTGATCATGCGAAAGCCTGAGTTAAAGCTTTCGCGTGCCCACTGCGCTGAGTGCCCAGCAGAGATTCGGATTCACGCTCTCCGTTTGTGCAGGCAGGCTCGTACACCAATACACACACACACACCCGAATACTCCCAAGTAGGGAGTAAATCACAAACGAGGATGGTGCTAAGCAATGGAGTAGATGGATGAAGAATTTAGTCCCTGTTTTGGAAGAAATACGTACAGCGAGATAGCATATAAAGTAGTCATCACGAAATAGCATCGTGTATATGGGAACACAAATAGGGGTTAAAAAAACTGAGTCATGAAGGGCAACCAGCAAAGTAGGCGAAGCAGGTAGGGAAGGACACTCCAGGGAGAGGGGAGTGCATGTACAAAAGCACTGGAGAACTAAACACCATGGGACATTGAAGCAAAAAAAAAAAAAAAAAAAAAAAAAAAAGCTGCAGTAAGAGTATATTCATTTGTGAATTGAGGGAAAAGTTGAGCTTTCCATGCTGAATATCAGGAATTTGAGACTTTAACCTAAAAGCAATTGTAAGCTGATAGGGACCTTCGAATACACAGTTTCCTGATTATGTTTGAGTCTTAAGAAGATCACTAAAACACAACGTGCAAGATACATTTGAGGAAGGCAGTTTTGGAAGCAGATAGACCAAATTGAAGGCACTAGGTGATGAAAACCTAAACCAAGGCAATAGCAGTTGAGACGATTTTAAGAATTGATAAGGGAAATAGAATCCGTAGAACTTTCTGACTAACTGGATATGGGAAATAAAGAAGAATCAGGATTCCAGTATGAGTCCCAAATTCCAGAATAAGATTTGGGAATGCATGCATTGAGCTAAAAACAACAACAAGAGGAGGGATGATGAGTTGAATTTGAGGAGCTGAGTTTGAAGAGCCTATGGGACATTCAGATGGAGTTGACTAGTTACAGGGAGATCTAATGAGAGAGATAAATCTGATAGCTGTTTCCTTAGGTTTAATTGAGCTGTTCAAAGGAAACTATGAAGAACTGTAAAGACACAAAGATCAGCAGGCCAAAGAAAGAGCTATTTATGAGGAAGAAAAAAGGCAGGGAAAAAAGAGTAAAAACAGAGAGAGAGCAAGGTGAATCGTGTCCAATACCCTGGGTTGAGTACACTAAGCCCACAATGTCAAGAGGTCATTGACAACCTTAGCAAGAGCAGTTCTGGTGGAATGGTGAGGGCAGAAGTCCGATGGCAGCAGGTTGAGAAGGGAATGAGAGTTGCAGAAGAGATGGCAATGACCACAGAAAGTTCTTCCAAAGAGTTGAAGCTAGAAAGAGACATGAGGTCCAGGGACTTTGTAAAATCATGGTGAAATACACGACACAGAAAAATTTGCCCTCTCAACCATTTCTAAGTATACAGTTCAATAGTGCTAAGTATATCCATATTGCTGTGAGACAGAACTAGTTCCTCTTGCAAAACAGAAAAGCTGCACCCACTGAAAAAGACTTCCCATTTCCCCCTCCTCCCAACCCCTGGCAACGACCACCTATCTGTTTCTACGAATTTGACTCCTTTAGATACCTCATATAAGTGCAATGATATAGTATTTGTCTTTTTGTGACTGGCTTATTTCACTTGGTATAATGTCCTAAAGGTTCATCCATGTTGTTGCCAGGTGACAGTGCCTTTGTTTTTAAGACCGAATAATATTCCATTGTGTATAAATATATCACACACACACACACACACACACACACACACACACACACACACACCACATTTTGTTTATCCATTCACCCGTCGATGAGTATTTGGGTAGCTTCCACCTTTTGGCTATCATGAGTAATGTTGCTATGAGCATGGGTGTGAAAATAACACTTTGACACCCTGTTTTCGGTTCTTTGGGATTTACACCCAGAAGTGAGATTATATTTTTTAATTTTCTGAGGAAGCTCAGGGACTTTTTTAAATTATTATTTTAGGTTTGGAGAGACTTAAATGTGCTTGCTGGGGAATTGGCTTTATAGAAAAGACTGTCCTGAAGGGTGAGCTGGGTGTATGTCCAGAGAAACTGAATGAAGACAGGTAGCAGAAAGAGGAAATCGAGGTGTTCCCTCCAGAAGCGTTCCGTTTTCTCTGTGAAGCAGGAGAAGGCAGCTGAGAGCAAGAGGGAATGTGTTAAAGTCTTGTCTTGAGAAGAATGTCTTAGAAGTCCTGCACAGCAGCTCAGAGGAAAGGGAGAACCGATCTAAAGGAGATGGAGGGACGTTTTCAGGGAACGGCTAAAACTAGAGGACATGATTCTGCAAGGATAGCAGTCTGTACGTAACCCAGAGGTTTGAATGTAAGATGGGTCATCCACATGGATGCTGGGCGTTAGTGAATGTGGAGGCCTGACCAGGAGGTCAGTAGACAACAGTAAAGTGGAAGGGTAGGCTCACGATGATGGCCAAATCTGTACATAACAACCGAATAGGAATAGAATCTTAAGAAACACAACTGACCTTTTACCCGAGAAAGCACTTACGTAATTTGCTTTATCTAATACTTTGGGCGCATTACTTACCTTTAAATTTAAAAAACCTTATTATTATGTATACTATGCACATGGTTTGTTAGAATTATTTTACTTTTTTTTTCTTTTAATCAGGGAACTTCTCGCTGCTCAAATATTCACAGCCTTAGATACTCTCACAGAGCAGGAATTGGGGTCCTCACAAGATTGGAAGATCTGTACCCGCAAACAGCAGGAGACAAAACTGTCATCCAGGGCCTTTCCCATTTGCCAGTCCAGGCAGAGCTATCAAAATAAGCATTGGCCTTTGCACTCACACCTATTGTTTCAGATGGACTCAAGGCAGCTGGCTATTAAACTAAGGGAAAGAGGAGTGGGCCAGGAACAAAAGACAGTACCTAAAAGGGGAGAGTTGGTGGACTTTAAGAACTATATTGAAGAGGGGTGCCTGGGCGGCTCAGTCATTAAGCGTCTGCCTTCGGCTCAGGTCATGATCCCAGGGTCCTGGGATCGAGCCCCACATTGGGCTCCCTGCTCCGCGGGAAGCCTGCTTCTCCCTCTGCCCACTCCCCCTGCTTGTGTTCCCTCTCTCGCTGTGTCTCTCTCTGTCAAATAAATAAATAAAATATTTTTTTAAAAAAAGGACTGTATTGAAGAAAGACCTTTTGGTGTGGGGTAAGAAAAATGGAGATGGAAGTTCAACTGGGATGATTCTCTTTTCCGGAAGGGCACCACAGAGTTGACCTTCGGCTTCCTTCTAAGACATGCCATGGACATGCCATGGGTAGAGCCAAAGGCTCTACCAGTCCTGATTAAGGTGCTGAGGTATCGGTAATGCCAGGGATGACAGGAGTGTGGAGAAAATGAAAGCTGTAATTGCTGGAGCTAGGGTGCCATAGGGTAGGAAGAAGGCATCTTACCTGTAAGGAAAGCATCTTCTGTTTTCAAATATGTTTGTTATTGGCAAGGCAGTTGGGTGAGTGCTGCTATTTGCACGTGGTAAAGCCATGTAGAAACTCCTTAAAAATATGGATCACATGGTCTTGGTGGCTGTCAGACTAGATGGGCAGACAAACTCGAAGGACCTTGCAACTGGTCATTAAAAGTTGGGAGGAAAAATAGGAGTATGGTCAGAAACCATGTAAGTTAGTCTACCGTGAAAATATAAAATCTGGATAGTAAAAGTGTTTTCTGTGATAGGTGTGGTTCATAATACCCACAGGGGTTGACTCATCTTATAGTAAGTGTGTTTCATGCCAAGACAGGATGTTAGAGATGACATCTTGAGTGACTGTGTCCACAGGGTGTGTTCTATGGTCAGGAGGGAGTGCAACAATGACCCCAGGATGCTGTCCCAGATTGGAACTTGTCCCAGAAACTTAACTGTAACACAGCCTCAAAATACATAAAGCAAAAATTGAAAGAATTACAAGCAGAAATGGACAAATCCAGTAAAATAGTGGAATATATTAACATGTCTCTCAGCAGTTGACTGTTCAAACAGCCAAAAACTTAATAAGAATTTAGTAGAAGTTTTGAACATGTGAACAAACTTGACTTAATGGATAAATTCTGAGCCCTGAACCCAACAATTCTGTAATACACGTTACTGTCAAGCATCTGTGCAACCTGTATAATAAATGTATTGTTGGGGGTGCCTGGGTGGTGGCTCAGTCCATTAAGCATCTGACTTTGGCTCAGGTCATGATCTCAGGGTCCTAGAATGGAGCCCCGCATCGGGCTCCACACTCAGCGGGGAGTCTTCTGCTTCTCTCTCTCCCTCTCCCGCTTCCCCTCCCCCTGCTCATGCTCCCCCCCAAATAAATAAATAAAGTCTTAAACAAATAAACATACTAACATGTGGCAAAGTGCATCTCATTAAAAAAGAAAAAAAAAGGAACGAAGAGTCCAATTCATGCAGACGGGCTAGAAGCCATAAATGGTATGAGGTAGGGTGTCCTGGGGCAATGAGGTCACTGAGATATGAAACAGGAATCGAGCAGCTAAATAGGCAGATAGTATTCAGGGTTGTGGTTCTCATGGACAGGGGTGTGCTTCTCATGGACCGTTTGGCTATTGGACTAAAGACAGGAAAGCAAATTCGATTGGCCTCGAAACTTGTGACTAAAAGTTGAGAGGGGAAAAAAAGACAAAACAACTGGGGCTGTGGTCAGAAATCACGTGAGAGAGTATTCCGTGAAAACAGAAAACCTGATTTACAAAATGTAGCAAGGGCCAGGTAAAAGAGATGGTTGGTGCCATCTTGCTGAAGCTGTCGCATGTGAGTGGGGTGATCATAATCCAGGACTGTTTTGTGGTCGGGAGGAAGTACACCATCCCCTTAAGATGCCATCCTGGCCATCTGACACAGTTGTTACAGGAGGTGACACAAGGCACTGCGTTCCTTTTGACACAGGGACTCACAAGTCCCTGAAAATCTTGCTCTGTCTTGGGTTGCAGTGGCCAGGAAGGGTTGACATCATGACATCGACACCACCACTACCTCTCCCTCACTGAAACACAGGTACAACCATTCACTAGACTCCATAAGTCCCTCTCGGCTTTGTGTCATGTCCACAGTCTCACCTCCATCCTGCCCCCTTACCATCAAAAGTAGCTCTAGTGTTCCCAGGATTGCTGTGATAAGATAGTGCTGCGAGGCTGGCCACGGACTCCAGCTACTGCTCTTTGGTTGCTGATGAATAGGTCTGTTTCTCAGGAAGGAAAACTCAAGAAACACCATTTAATATCCATAATACCAATTAGTGATAAACTTGGACCTTGAATCAAGTCTTAATTCCTCCATCTACTGTTTTTGTACAGGGTCCCTCTCCCTCCCCCTCTCCCTCCCTCCCTCTATCTCTTTCAAATATTAAATGAAGCTGCATACTCAACTTGTAGAGTTATTCTGAGATGAATGATGTAGAGTGAAGCCTAATTTAGAAAAGCTGCTCAGTTCATGAAAACTATGATTTGTTTACTATTAATCAATAGCTGTATGAAGAAAGGAGGGTCTGCTCCCTGCTGCCACCGGCAGTACAACTTAAAGTCAGAAGGCCTGCATGATCCCTGAATACTATACCAGGGACCAAGAGACAATTCAGGCTCCTTGTCCAGAAACAACAACAACAACAACAAAAAGGGACAAATTGAAAGTGAAGCCGACACATCAGCAGATGTTTGATCATTCTACCCTAAAGAAACTCTGGCTAATTTGATTGAGTTCTGAGTCTGTTTTGCAGTAGTTGACCAACCACCTATGAGACTAGCCAAGACTGGAACTAAATCGAGAAGAATTCTTGCAGCTGCGCGGAAGGGACCAAGAGTGAACGAAAGTAACCTCTGTGACGACGCACCCCGAGACCTCTCCCGTTCATCATGCTTGCGCCACCATTTTCTGAACATGTGTCCCATGAAGAGGCATGATTCTCCAATGCACATGCTCAGAAAGGAGGACACCTCCCTTTGTCCCTATGTGCAGTCAGGATATTCCATTCCATCCTCCATGCCCCTTGACATGCTGACCCTCTTTGTCTTCCTAATTTTTTACATGCAGTAGATACCTCATGAAATTTTTCATCCAATCTCCAGTATTTGTTGATAGCCTACTCAGAGGTGTGCCCATATGTGGCTAAGCCCTAGGGATATAAGAGTGAATAATGCAGGGTGCCTTCTCACAAGGCACTCATCCTAGTGAGAGATATGGTTACATGGAAACTGATCACTAAAAAAAAAAAAGAGAGAGAGAGAGAGAGAGTAGTGATTGGAATGATAGAGATTCCATGGAGTAATACAGCGGCTGACCTGTATTAGAGGAGTTCCATGATTATTTGTTGGATGAATGGATCGATAACAATACATCCAGGGCATTATGGGAAGACAGAGAAGGGTTCTAAGCTATCCTTAGGGGATGGTCGAATCTGCTCACCTGAAGTGAACACATTAGGGGCTAAGTTGGGAGCATCTTTTTTTTTATTATTTTTGATTGATTGATTGATTGATTAGAGAGAGACACAGTAAGAGAGGGAACACAAGCAGGGGGAGTGGGAGAGGGAGAAGCAGGCTTCCCACGCAGCAGGGAGCCCCCTGTGGGCCTCGATCCCAGGACCCTGGGATCATGACCCCAGCCGAAGGCAGACGCTTAACAACTGAGCCACACAGGCGCCCCAGGTTGGGAGCCTCTGATGCATTAAGTTTCCAAGAAAATTCTGGGAATATTGATTTAATATTGTTCATGAATAAAGGTAAGGAAATAATCATTCTGTGAACTGCAGAATCTGGATCACATGGGACTCAGACTGCCTCATACCAGTCAGTGTGCACGCGTGCGTGCGTGCGCGTGTGTGTGTGTGTGTGTGTGAGTAAATGTTTAAGAGAGAAGGCGCCTCCCTTCAAAGAGATTTGAAATCAGGCCAGATGTAAAAATCACCTCCTCCTTGGAAATTACCAACCTGATTGATTCCCCTCTTCAGTCTCAGGGCCATGATGGTTTATGGTTGATGTATGTCATCTTGTATTTCAGAGGCACCTGAATTTTCTTATCCGTGTGACCTTAGGCAGGTTTCTAAAGCTCACAGAGCCTTGGTTTCCTCACTTCAAAAGTGGAGCCAAACTATGGAAAGAGCCAAGATGTCCATCAACAGATGAATGGATAAAGAAGATGTGGTATATATATATATATATATATATATATATATATATATATACACAATGGAATATTATGCAGCCATCAAAAAAAACACAACGAAATCTTGTCATTTGCAACAACGTGGATGGAACTAGAGGGTATTATGCTAAGCGAAATAAGTCAATCAGAGAAAGACATGTATCACATGATCTCACTGGTATGAGGAATTCTTAATCTCAGGAAATAAACTGAGGGTTGCTGGAGCGGTGGCGGGGGAGGGATGGGGTAGCTGGGTGATGGACATTGGGGAGGGTATGTGCGATGGTGAGTGCTGTGAACTGTGTAAGACTGATGAATCACAGACCTGTACCTCTGAAACAAATAATACATTATATGTTTAAAAAAAAGAAGAAGCAGAAGCAGAAGCAGAAGCAGAAGCAGAAGCAGAAGAAGAAGAAGAAGATAGCAGGAATGGAAAAATGAAAGGGGGGAGACGAACCATGAGAGACGGACTCTGAGAAACAAACTGAGGGTTCTAGAGGGGAGGGGGGAGGGGGATGGGTTAGCCTGGTGGTGGGTATTAAAGAGGGCACGTATTGAATGAAGCACTGGGTGTTATACACAAACAATGAATCATGGATCACTACATCAAAAACTAATGATGTAATGTATGGTGATTGACATAACATAATAAAATAAAATTTTTTTAAAAAGTGGAGGTAATAGTCACATTTGCTTCACTTGGTTGTTTTGATCATCATCACTCATTACATAATGAGTGAACATAGGAGCTCTTAGCACAAGGCCTGGAGCCCAGTAAATGCTCAGTAAATTCTTAATCATTCAGAATGCCATGGAATTTCCAGACATAGCTCAGACTGATGCTCTGAGATTCTTTTTTTGTTTTTCTCGGCAAAGTTTCCTCTGTTCCACATCTGCTACCAGAGAGGGAAGCCTGGGGCAATGAAGGGGAGAAATAGGCACAAGTTAGCCATGGTACTTGTGGGTCTAGCTGCAACTTCCTGGTGCTATGGTGAACTAGGGCTGTCACACTGGTTGGGCATAGACCCCAGTCAAGCCTGTCTTGCTGCAGTGGGTCATAACTTTTCCTCAAGGGGAGCTCTGAAAGCTTCACTAAGCAAGCACAATACCAGAATGTTATCATCAGGACTTTGGGCTTTAGAGGCAACAGCCATGGGTTTCAAGAAGAAAACTGAACTAAGCCTGTGGCTGGTCTCTATACATAGTCACTTTTTCCTCTTTCCCTTCTTTCCTTCCTTTCTCTTTATCCTCTGTGTGTGTGTCTCTGTCTCTCTGTTTCTCTCTCTCTCCTCCCTCCCTCTCTCTGCTCCTCTTCCTCTGCTCCTTCTTTCCCTTTTTGCTTTCTTATAATCACAGAACATTTTTTATAGAATGTTTCTTTTTTTAAGATTTTTTATTTATTTATTTGAGAGAGAGAGAGAGAGAGAGCACATGAGAGGGGGGAGGGTCAGAGGGAGAAGCAGACTCCTTGCTGAGCAGGGAGCCCGATGCGGGACTCGATCGTGGGACTCCAGGATCATGACCTGAGACGAAGGCCGTCGCTTAACCAACTGAGCCACCCAGGTGCCCCATAAAACAGTTTCTAATGGTATTACCACTTGATAATCCAAGCCCCATCTCTAAATTTTCTCAGCTAGAAATGTGGTAAGGTTTTTGTTTCGGTTGTGTGTGTGTGTGTGTGTGTGTGTGTGTGTGTGTGTGTGTGTGTGTGTGTTTCCCTAAATGATCAGAACAATTTGGTCATTTAGGACTTGGATCAATTCTTTACTCAGAGCCCTCTGAAGCCTGCCCCCCATGCCCATGTTTCAGATCTCCTTCGTCATTCCATTCCATTCCATTCCATTCTTGGGTGAGGATAAGGAATCTTATGTCAGGATATACCATCAAGCCTGTCCATGCCCAAGCCTGGTGATAACCTTGGTGGCCATCACACCCTGGCTGGGGCGGCTGAATACGTTGATGCAGAGCTCACTAGGATTTCTGGAGCATCCAGAGAAGAGGAAGGGATGAGATTGGTGATGAGCCTGTTCTGCTGACCTGGTGTTAACCCTGTTTTTATTCAGCTACATCTACAAAAGATCCTGGGGCTCTGGACCCAGGTATCGCCAGCAGATTTCTCTGAGAGTGGCTCCTGTGGTGCTTGGTGGCACAGGGGCATCCTGTGGTCTGACCACAGGCCCACCAGTTGCACATGGTGATCACCCACCATGAAAGGGAGCCATTTGGCCTGTGCTGAGTGATTTGCACTGCTTCATCACTCTTATTATGGAAACAACTCTTTCAGTTTTTACTCTCAGCCCCTCATTGGATTCCTAGCTGATCCCATGGGAACTGGGCCAGGGGACAAACCTGAGTAAGGCATAGCACCACTTCCCTCAAACAGCCACAGTGCTGTTAGTGGCCCAGGCTGGACTTCCTGGTTCTCTCTTCCTTAGGATGTATTCCCTAGTATCCTTTTCCATCCCTAAACCAAATAGTCCTCTGATAGAAAAAGAAATGATATCTCACTGTGACTAAATTTCTTTTCTTTTCTTTTCTTTTTTTTAATTGCCTAACCGAAAAACAGGCTCTTAACTGTAAAGAACAAGCTGATGGTTACCAGAAGGGAGGTGGGGGGGTGTGGGGGTGGGGGGGTTAAATGAGTGATGAGTATTAACAAGGGCACTTGTTGTGATGAGCACTGGGTGTTTTATGAGAGGGCTGAACCACAATATTGGACACCTGAAACTAATATTACACTGCATGTCCACTCACCAGAATTTAAATGAAAACTTAAAAAAAACAAAAAATAAATAATTTTTTTTTTTTTTTATTGCCTGACTAATGTTGGGGTAAGCATCTTTTTCCCATGAAGGATGGGCATGTGGGCAGGGGGCAGGAAGGCCATTTCTGCAGATCTTCACACATGCTCAGCAATGTCTGGAGTGCAGCAGGGGACACCACTGAATCTCATGGTAGTGGGTTACAGTCTACATTATCTGACTCCCATAGGAAAGAGACCAGTGGGGAGTAAATTAAGAACAAAGAGTGGTTATACATTGGTTGTGGAATTATGGTTGATTTTTTTAATTCATTCTGCTAACTTTCCCCAACTTTCCAAGTTTTCTCTGGTGAGGATGTCAAGTCCATATGGTGGGTTCAACACAAGAACAAGATCTGGAAGGAAGGGCTGGCACTGCTGGTCAGAGAAGACTGAGTGAACTAGCTCCAGAGGCATTGCCTGAGGCCATTCCCTGAGGTGAAAGGAAGCAAGAGAGAGAAACCTTCTGGGCCTTGACCCTGAACCGTCATGTAATAATTCATGACCCTCAAACTATTTGTGCCCCACTGGCTTTCCTGTGCACCTCCAAATTGATGAAATCCCATACCATGGATTTCCAGAGGCCTGGATTTCCAAGGAGTCACTGATTAGAATGTTTTGACCTAACCAGGGCACTTTCCAAGTGGCTCTGGGGATCAGTCGTCCAGGCAGGGGATCCTTCTAGATAAAGAAGGCTTGCAAGTGCCACAGTGCCATTGAAAGTCTAGCCTCTCTTGTATATACTCCACTTCCCCATCCTGGGTTAGCAGTGCAGGTTGTGGGAAATTATCCAAGTAGGGAGGGGACGGTCGTACCGGATAGGCTAGAGGAGGGAGCCTTGGAAGTTCGGTGGACTCACATGGATAGAAAAAGCCAGAGATAAATGACCATAAGGATGATGATTGTTGTTTTCTAGTGAGGCCGCAGTAAATAGGCTCAGAGTTTCTTTTCCTGGCGGGCAATGTGGATGCGCTAAGATGGAAGGTAGTTGTCATCACCAATCTAATTGTCTCAGTGGTGGCTGGTGACCGTATTTCTTCTCAGAGGGTGAGCTGTAGAACAAGAATTTAGCATTGACCAGACGGTACCCCAGCGACGCTACTGGTGGAAAGTGTAGTGATACACACACACACACACACACGCGTATATAGGATATGAGTAACAGATACGAATTCATTCAAATGTTGGCATGAACAAGGTGTAAGCAGGCTTGGAGAGCCATCATGCTTCGCCATCAAAAGCTGGGTTAAAAAAAAAAAGTCTACGGCTGCGGTCACACATCATGGGGTTCAATCACCCCAGAAACAGAAGATTTTTATTAAAAGCATAAGCTGGCTCCAGTTTGACTAGGGCAGAGTGAGTGGAGGGAAGAGGAGGCCAGAGAGTTAGCCAGGAATTAAATCTGGTAGAGTCTTTCCAGGCCAAGGACTGGGCTTTTACTCTGGGTGAGATCAGAAGCCATTGGCAGGCTTTGAGCTGAGGAATCACACAGCTTACAAAGTACATCAATGCCAAAGAAAATCAGAGTTTTAATAGATATATTGGGTGAGGAAATCAAGGCCAAATTAAAATGTGAAAGTCTGATCAGATGACTGATTTGAACACAAAGCACATGCCATAAGGTCCTACACATTTACGGCCAGTTGGCCAGAGATGTCGATCTACGTTTTCAAGCTGCCTAAATGGAAAGAGGGAACGGTGATCGCCAGCAGGAGTCACAGTATCCCTGAGGTCAAACCTGCATGACCGCACAGAAGAAATGACCATGCTTTTCCCTGAGGTAGGTTTCTCCCATGAGTCATCCTAGGGAGGTCGCTGTGTAAAGAGTGAACTTCCTCTTCAACATTTTCCTAACACCAGGAGCAACAACGACATTCATGGACATATTTTTTACAACACTCAGTGTGGGTACAGTTGAGCTAAAGTAGTTTGTTTCCTTACCTCACCACCACTACCAAACTGTTTGTGAACACTGTTCATTTATTCATGAGTGCCCTACTGTGTTTGCTTCGCTTGTCTGTTTCACTGTTCGGTGCGCCATTTATCATCTGCTTCTGTTCCTTAGAGTTATTTACCCTTTGCCTGTTACGTGTGTTGGAAATATTTTTCTTTGTCTTGGGATTTCGTTGATGATGGTGCAACCATAAGGGGAAACTGAGGGAAGCATAATTTTGTGGGGGACATTAACATCTCCCTCTCGTTGTTCCCTGGATTAAAAAAAAAAAAACAACTGAGTAAACGCAGAGGATGTTGGTGATATATATTTATTCGTGCAACAAACATTCATTTGAGCACCTCCTCCATGCCAGTCACTCTTGAGACAAATCAGTGAACAATCAGACACACATAGTAAACAACAGCCACAACCACCACCCTGGCTTTGAAGAGCTTGCCTTCTAGTGGGCAGAGACAAGCAGACAATCATAATAAGGAAGTAAATTACATAAGGTGTTGAAAGAACAAAATAAGACAAGATAATGGGGAATTGTATGTGTGGTGGGGAGGGGCATTTGAAATAGGATGTTTAGGGGTAAGTCACACTGAAAGGTGACATTTAATCAAAGACATAAAAGAGATGAGGGAAGGAGTCATGCACACATTTGGGGGAAAGGATGTTCCAGGCTGAAAGAACAGATGGTGCCCAAGCCGTTTCTTTAGGAGTAGTAAGAAGGTCACTGTGGCCAAAGGGGAATGAGAAAGGAGGAGAGTACTACGAGATAAGGTAAGAGAGGTAACTAGTGGACACATCACGTATGGCCTTGTAGGCAATTCTAAGGACTCTTACTCTACCCTGAGTGCAATGAAAGCTGTTGGTTTTAAGCAGAGGTATTATATGATCTGATTATATGTTGTAATAGCATTATTCTGGCTGCCGGATGGACTATCAGTGGGGCAGTTTGGAGGGGGGTGGCGGGCGGCGGGCAGGAGGGTAAAGCAGAGAAAGAAGTCAGGAAACAGTTTCAGTATGCTGCGGTGGGGGGGGTGTGTGCGGGGACTGATGGCGGCTTGTCACAGGATGTTAGCAGCGGAGGTGGTTAGAAGTGGTCAGATTCTGGGCATATTTTGTTCAAAAGAGCTCATGGGCTCTCCTGACAGGTTGAAAATGAGGGGTGAGTCCAGCAGCATAGTGAGGCATCACTCTCAAGTCTATGGCACAACAACTGATTGAATAGAGTTATTACCCTGCAATGGAAAATACCGCAGCTGAAGAAGGTTCATAGGGGAAGATGGGGGAGCTCAATTTTGGACTTGTTGAGTCAGGTTGACTCCTATTGCAGTGTTCTCAACGAACTAGAAAGGGAGGTCATCAGCTCAGAGTGAGGATGGGAGAGGCAGTGTTGGAGGTTTGAAGAGAGAAAATAAGTGGTGAAATAGAAGGGTGGATGGGGATGGGGGCATGAGAAAAATAAGTAGTTTGAGCATTGGAACTAAGTATTTTGTGGAAAGGTGTTTTAGTTTAAATAGCGGCACTGGGTGTTCAAGATCAGACAATGTTCACTCTTTATGATCCAGTCAGAAAACTAGCTCTTGCTGGCCTTCCAGCCTGTGAATATACGTTTGCTCTGGCTGGAGAGGGTGGTAGGGATAGGCCTGAGTGAAGAAATCAGTTATCTGTGTTTACACTTACTTCCTCAGTTGTGCTGAAGAAGCAGAGATTGGGCCCAAGACATGCTAGAACACATTTCTCCTGGACTCCGAGCTTATGCAAGACTGCACTTTGAGGTTTGCTTGCAGAGAAAGAGCTCACACCATTAGGCAATTTGTCCCAAATCTGAAAGCGAGAGACAAGTAGGAAAGGGCATTCGGAGAAACCAGTAAGCCCCACCATCTTATACCAGTGGGAGATAAGTAGGGACTGGCTTATGAACAAGTTTCAAAGCCCTGCCGGCCTGCTTGGTCCAAACTGTTGTATGAATATTTACAGATCCTACAAAGTGTTCCTTTTGAGACCCTGATGCCAGTATGGAGGGACTAAGAGCCATGCTACAACTAGAAGAGGGAAGACTTCTCTAAGTACCTCCCTAAGTTTAAGCATGTCAGAGAACAGGAATGTATATACCCTTTCCCCAAGTTGGAACTTCTTCTTCTAAACCAGACAAACACAGAAATTCTCCTGTTTTATATATGTATATATACACACATATAAAATATAACCTATCACATATAATTATATTAATTACATTATATCATCATTTTGCGTATACTACACATTATGTATTACATATAATATGTTCTGTTATTATATATGATTATATTAATTATATTATGTATAATTATATATTATACTATTATATTTAAATATTCTGTATTAATGTTATGTGATTGATATAAATATATAAAATTTATAGATTTGTGTGTATGTCTCAACACACATATATGTATACGCGCACATACATATACTTGTATCTACACACATATATATACGTGGATATATATATATATATATATATATATGCCCATATATATATATATATATATATGCCCATATATATATATATATATATGCCCATATATATATATATATATGCCCATATATATATATATATATATGCCCATATATATATATATATATATATATATATTTATATGGAATGGATTTTTCTTCCAAATGAGGCCTCCCTCAAATCTTCTCACTTACGGGTTCGCTGATAGCAAATCAGATGCAAGGGAGGGTGGAAATACTGACTGAAATAAACTTAAACTTGGGCCTATAAGCAAACCCCACGCAAAGCGTTATCAGACAAATGACAAAACAAGGGAGGCCATAAGGCCATTTGACTCACTGTCTACCCAATTTTCCGAGGAATTAGAAGTTGTGGCTGCAAAGTAGCCGGCAAAAGTGCCTCCCCGTGCCCCCTCCACCACCAACCTATACTGAAGCCAGGTACCTGGGTCCACGGGTCTTAGAGGGGCAGCCTTCCCCACCAGTTCCCCAAGGGTTGGAAGACTGTATCTAGGACCACATTACTGCTGGTCAGCCGACCCTCTGGCTCCATGTAGTTAGTACACCAGGCAATGTTCTCCTTCATTTCACCACCAGATGGAGATACTCGGCCTCCCTTTTCCCTGAATTCCATATGCCAGGGAGGCTGGACATTCCACCACAGTTCTGAGTCCTCCCCTTTGAGCTCCTGGCAGGGAGCACAGGAGAATTTCACAGAGGCTTCTCTCTGTCTGCGCTGCTGTGAGCTACAGCGGTGGTCAGCCATCTCCATGGCCCTTTTCATTTTCCTGAACTTCATGGAGAAATTGACGAGTACCAGGTGGCCCGCCTGAGTTTCCTGTAGTTTCTCGCTTTCTGGAGTTGCACAAGCACCGTGCTTCCTAGTCACCCTTGCCATCAGCCCTCCCCAAAGCAGAGATTCGTGTAGCCACTGAAACTCGGTGAGGATAATTCAACAGCTGATAATTACTGGGATATATCCTGGTGGTGGTGACTACAAGAGCTATTGTTTGGGATACGGGTTCCCCCGGCCCCCCCCAGCCCCATATTCTACAGAGGCCTTAAAGGGCTGGAACGTACAAAATCAAAGTTCTGGAAACACTTTGGCCAGGAGGGCTGGGCATTTAAGGAGCAGCATCCCACACCCCTGTACTATCTACCTGGCCCCAAATAAGGATATGCTGAGGTATACCACCTCCTCTAGGTGCCCATGTTACTCGTCAACTTTTCCATGAAGTTCAGGAAAATAAAAAGGGCCATGGAGACGCCTGGGCATCCTCTGCATTCAACAACATCCATTCAACATCCTCCTACCCTCAACCCAGTCACTGGTCACATACAATTTGTTTTCTCCTTATCCTCATTTCCCATAAATGTAAGGAACACACCCCAGACCTCTTACATAGTGAACAGGTAGCTTCCTGGCAAGCAGTCCTACCTGCCAAAGAAACCAGCAATGTGTGTTCTTTAATAGTAGTTTAGTCATCGAGCATGTGCCGTATTTTACACATGTGCATCAGAATAACCTGAAAGGTGATTTATGCCACGGCTGGCTGGGCCCTGACCCCAGAGTTTCCGATTCAGTAGGTCCGGGGCAGGGCCTGAGGCCTTGCATTTCTAACGCATGCCCAGGTGAGGCCGATGCTGTTGTTTTGGGGGCCACGCTTTCGGAAAAACCTGGACTAGAGACAAAGCTGGATCGAAACCATGGCTGCTTTGTTTAATCTCAGGTAGGCCACCTAAACTAAGCCTTAGTTTCCTCGTATACAAAATGGAAATAGAGCACCAGTGTTTCCACGTTACTGTTAAGATTCAACGAGGGAATATGGAGAAGGCCCTTGGCATGGGGCCCAGCCCATGGTAAACCCTGAACGGATGTAGGCAATTATTATTACTGTCGTTGTTCTTGTTGTTGATCAGAACATACCATGGCAGACATTTGGTCCTCTTCTAACCTCCTCCCCCCCCCCCCCCCCGGTCTCTGCAAGGAATTCTGTCCCCAAAATAATGGAGCTAAATTATATGCAGAATATGGATGATCCTAAATCTCAGTACTCAGAACATAGAGGACGAATCCTGTCATGGCCGGTATTGGGAGAAAAGGCAGGTGCTGATCGTGGAAAGAACCGAAGATCATAGTCACCCACCACCCACCATCCAACACGACAGGGCAAAGACTTGCTGCTACCCTGGCCTAAAACCAGCTGGTGTCCTGGATATTCCCATTCAACACAAGTGTGTATAGTTGCCCTCTAACAGGGCATCAGGTACTCTTTTCAGTGTCTCCTGCACACTAAAGCAACCTGCCCCCCCCCCCCACGCCCACCTAGTCAGGCCATTCACTTTGCTTTGTCTATTTACAAGTTCTTTTGCCTCAGATCCAATTTTCTCAGGCAGAGGCCCTCCGGGATATTTGGACAAACTCTGGAACTCACTGTGGCCATTCTTTCTGAAGGCCTATTTTTATAATTTCCTTTCAATGTGCACCTCACCTCTGCAAAGGGGAGAACCTCAGCCAGTCATCAATCTGCAGCTTTTCAACTCCCCTCTTTCCTCCAGACCCAGAATAACTGAGGGGATCCTATTGCTGTCTACCACAGAATACGTATTCATTCATTCATTCATTCATTCATTCATTCATTCAAGTTGTGATGCTGTTGTCAACATGGCTTCACCTTCCTGCTGAACCACAGGATCCCTTAAAATATCACAGCCACAGTCACGTGTGCCGAGTCTATAAAGCCTCCAAAACTACGTAGGACCTACTGTACCACGGGCCCATTCCAAACTCTTGTCTGGAATTAAAATTCCACTGGCATTCCACTGATAGGACTGCAAGTCCCTGACTTACTCCTCCATTACAGCAAAGCAAAGCCCCATAAGTGACCTAATCTGGAAGGATAAGATCCCAGGACCCATAGAGAAAGGAGACCAGAAGGGAAGGCAAACCACGAAGAGGAAGGGAACCAGGCTTCTCCACCCTCTGTGCGCTTTGGGGTTCACTGGAAAGAGGTCTTTAACCTAAACACTCAAGGCCCTAACCCAGCAGCTTTTGTTGTCCATGCTCTAGAGCCAGCACTTCCTGGTCCTGATCTACTGAACCCTTCTATCAGCATTTTCTATTCTAGGAGCTACCGCAGGGAATGAAGCAGCAAACATTATCTATATTTTGTGTTAATCTAAGCCTCAGTATTAATAAGGCATGAAACAATGTGAAACCAAGGAGCTTTTATCCTTATCAGTGTCATCAAAGCCATACAGGACCACTCCCAATGTCCTCCACTGTCATTTCTTTGAAGAAGCCAAATCTCACCGCTCAGTAAAAGTGGGTACACATCCACCGCATTTCTTTCTGTCTTATCACCCCGTCTTATTTTCTGTCACTTACCACTATCTGAAAGCAACACAGTAATTTATTTTTCTGTCTCCACCCACTAGAAGGAACGGTCTCTGAGAACAGGGCCCTCGTATTCTTAAGTGTCTTTGGGTCCCCAGGGTCTAAAACTGTCTGGTACTTAATGGGTGTCCAATGAATATTTGTCTCATGAATGACTGGATGAATGGATGGATGGGTCGGTGGACAGACAGACGGACAGACGCACACTCACGGACGACGCCCTTAAAAGGGGATCCAGGGATAGCTGGCTTTCCCTTTCTCCCACTCAAGCACCCAGGCCCCGACCCACAAAGTAAAGGAACGGCAGAAACTTTCCGCCAAACAGCTCGAAGGCATAGACGACACAGCTGTCTTGGCAATTCCGTACACCACTACTGCGCATGTCCACACAGGACCAAACTCGTCCACCTTCCCATTACTCCTCTAGATGACTCTTAGAATGGGCCCGAGGACTAGCGTCATCCTCCTCCTCGTTCCCAATTTTCCCAGTAATGCCCGCCACCACGGAGACCACAAGGAACCGTCCACAACATAAATGCAGGCCACGGGCACGAAAGAGTGCACCGAATTCCGTACCACCCTAAAGCAAACGGCCACAATTCCCATCAGCCACCGCACTCCCGCCCCGGAACTTCCTGCCGCTGCTGTGAAATGTCCTCCCGGACCTTCTGCCTTCGCTCAGTGAACTTGTGGCCGTTTGGTGGCAGCATCGCTCCACAATTGTGCCCAACTCCGCTGCTCCCCCGCCCTTCGTGTTTGGAAAAAAAAAAAGCGCGTTTCACAGTCAAAAATAAAATTTCCTCCTCCACAGAGGCCGTTTTAGTGAACTTCCTTCTTCGCAGAGGGCTATTTTCGTGAAGCCTTGCACCTCCTACTTCTGTCCTTAAATTTTGCTGCAACAATGAGAGGGGTAGTGGATGAAAAATTACTCAGAGGAAAAATTCAGGATAGGAAGATTCTTACTTAACTGGTCAAACAGGATTCTTGCTGAGGATGGCCAAGGCCTCAAACATCAAGGGTGCAATAGCAAGTGGATCAGATATGAAGGTTAGGGAGATTCTCACCAAATTGATTTAGCAAAATTCATGCTAAAGGCAGGCCAAAGTAGAGGCATAGTGGAAAAGCCTCGGAATAGCCTGACTATAAATTTGATGAAGTAGACTTTGTCAGTTGGACCCATGACCACACAGTATCCTGTTAATAGCCTGTCCACATGGACATGGACCACTGCATTAACCTATCATTGTTTGGCATTTAGAATTTTCCTATATCCCTGTTTCTGTTATTGTTTGTTTTTTATTATCCTTCAGTTAAAAAATGATTTAAATAATCTAGGTACCCTGGCTAGAATAATTCCGAGAATAATTTCAAATAATACTCAATCTTGTCAAAAGTATGGTAAATCCTATAAATCTTAAAGAAGAAAATTGTTATGCTTTTAGGAATTTTTCCCTGAGGAAATAAAGAGAAGCAAGGACAAAGCTGCTTCAAGCGCCATGCTTCTGTGGAGGAAGTTTTGTTTTTGACTGTGAGGGCTTCCTTTTAGCTTTGAAAACAAAATAAAAAAAAGAAACAGGGATATAGGAAAATTCTAAATGCCAAACAATGATAGGTTAATGCAGTGGTCCATGTCCATGTGGACAGGCTATTAACAGGATACTGTGTGGTCATGGGTCCAACTGACAAAGTCTACTTCATCAAATTTATAGTCAGGCTATTCCGAGGCTTTTCCACTATGCCTCTACTTTGGCCTGCCTTTAGCATGAATTTTGCTAAATCAATTTGGTGAGAATCTCCCTAACCTTCATATCTGATCCACTTGCTATTGCACCCTTGATGTTTGAGGCCTTGGCCATCCTCAGCAAGAATCCTGTTTGACCAGTTAAGTAAGAATCTTCCTATCCTGAATTTTTCCTCTGAGTAATTTTTCATCCACTACCCCTCTCATTGTTGCAGCAAAATTTAAGGACAGAAGTAGGAGGTGCAAGGCTTCACGAAAATAGCCCTCTGCGAAGAAGGAAGTTCACTAAAACGGCCTCTGTGGAGGAGGAAATTTTATTTTTGACTGTGAAACGCGCTTTTTTTTTTTCCAAACACGAAGGGCGGGGGAGCAGCGGAGTTGGGCACAATTGTGGAGCGATGCTGCCACCAAACGGCCACAAGTTCACTGAGCGAAGGCAGAAGGTCCGGGAGGACATTTCACAGCAGCGGCAGGAAGTTCCGGGGCGGGAGTGCGGTGGCTGATGGGAATTGTGGCCGTTTGCTTTAGGGTGGTACGGAATTCGGTGCACTCTTTCGTGCCCGTGGCCTGCATTTATGTTGTGGACGGTTCCTTGTGGTCTCCGTGGTGGCGGGCATTACTGGGAAAATTGGGAACGAGGAGGAGGATGACGCTAGTCCTCGGGCCCATTCTAAGAGTCATCTAGAGGAGTAATGGGAAGGTGGACGAGTTTGGTCCTGTGTGGACATGCGCAGTAGTGGTGTACGGAATTGCCAAGACAGCTGTGTCGTCTATGCCTTCGAGCTGTTTGGCGGAAAGTTTCTGCCGTTCCTTTACTTTGTGGGTCGGGGCCTGGGTGCTTGAGTGGGAGAAAGGGAAAGCCAGCTATCCCTGGATCCCCTTTTAAGGGCGTCGTCCGTGAGTGTGCGTCTGTCCGTCTGTCTGTCCACCGACCCATCCATCCATTCATCCAGTCATTCATGAGACAAATATTCATTGGACACCCATTAAGTACCAGACAGTTTTAGACCCTGGGGACCCAAAGACACTTAAGAATACGAGGGCCCTGTTCTCAGAGACCGTTCCTTCTAGTGGGTGGAGACAGAAAAATAAATTACTGTGTTGCTTTCAGATAGTGGTAAGTGACAGAAAATAAGACGGGGTGATAAGACAGAAAGAAATGCGGTGGATGTGTACCCACTTTTACTGAGCGGTGAGATTTGGCTTCTTCAAAGAAATGACAGTGGAGGACATTGGGAGTGGTCCTGTATGGCTTTGATGACACTGATAAGGATAAAAGCTCCTTGGTTTCACATTGTTTCATGCCTTATTAATACTGAGGCTTAGATTAACACAAAATATAGATAATGTTTGCTGCTTCATTCCCTGCGGTAGCTCCTAGAATAGAAAATGCTGATAGAAGGGTTCAGTAGATCAGGACCAGGAAGTGCTGGCTCTAGAGCATGGACAACAAAAGCTGCTGGGTTAGGGCCTTGAGTGTTTAGGTTAAAGACCTCTTTCCAGTGAACCCCAAAGCGCACAGAGGGTGGAGAAGCCTGGTTCCCTTCCTCTTCGTGGTTTGCCTTCCCTTCTGGTCTCCTTTCTCTATGGGTCCTGGGATCTTATCCTTCCAGATTAGGTCACTTATGGGGCTTTGCTTTGCTGTAATGGAGGAGTAAGTCAGGGACTTGCAGTCCTATCAGTGGAATGCCAGTGGAATTTTAATTCCAGACAAGAGTTTGGAATGGGCCCGTGGTACAGTAGGTCCTACGTAGTTTTGGAGGCTTTATAGACTCGGCACACGTGACTGTGGCTGTGATATTTTAAGGGATCCTGTGGTTCAGCAGGAAGGTGAAGCCATGTTGACAACAGCATCACAACTTGAATGAATGAATGAATGAATGAATGAATACGTATTCTGTGGTAGACAGCAATAGGATCCCCTCAGTTATTCTGGGTCTGGAGGAAAGAGGGGAGTTGAAAAGCTGCAGATTGATGACTGGCTGAGGTTCTCCCCTTTGCAGAGGTGAGGTGCACATTGAAAGGAAATTATAAAAATAGGCCTTCAGAAAGAATGGCCACAGTGAGTTCCAGAGTTTGTCCAAATATCCCGGAGGGCCTCTGCCTGAGAAAATTGGATCTGAGGCAAAAGAACTTGTAAATAGACAAAGCAAAGTGAATGGCCTGACTAGGTGGGCGTGGGGGGGGGGGCAGGTTGCTTTAGTGTGCAGGAGACACTGAAAAGAGTACCTGATGCCCTGTTAGAGGGCAACTATACACACTTGTGTTGAATGGGAATATCCAGGACACCAGCTGGTTTTAGGCCAGGGTAGCAGCAAGTCTTTGCCCTGTCGTGTTGGATGGTGGGTGGTGGGTGACTATGATCTTCGGTTCTTTCCACGATCAGCACCTGCCTTTTCTCCCAATACCGGCCATGACAGGATTCGTCCTCTATGTTCTGAGTACTGAGATTTAGGATCATCCATATTCTGCATATAATTTAGCTCCATTATTTTGGGGACAGAATTCCTTGCAGAGACCGGGGGGGGGGGGGGGAGGAGGTTAGAAGAGGACCAAATGTCTGCCATGGTATGTTCTGATCAACAACAAGAACAACGACAGTAATAATAATTGCCTACATCCGTTCAGGGTTTACCATGGGCTGGGCCCCATGCCAAGGGCCTTCTCCATATTCCCTCGTTGAATCTTAACAGTAACGTGGAAACACTGGTGCTCTATTTCCATTTTGTATACGAGGAAACTAAGGCTTAGTTTAGGTGGCCTACCTGAGATTAAACAAAGCAGCCATGGTTTCGATCCAGCTTTGTCTCTAGTCCAGGTTTTTCCGAAAGCGTGGCCCCCAAAACAACAGCATCGGCCTCACCTGGGCATGCGTTAGAAATGCAAGGCCTCAGGCCCTGCCCCGGACCTACTGAATCGGAAACTCTGGGGTCAGGGCCCAGCCAGCCGTGGCATAAATCACCTTTCAGGTTATTCTGATGCACATGTGTAAAATACGGCACATGCTCGATGACTAAACTACTATTAAAGAACACACATTGCTGGTTTCTTTGGCAGGTAGGACTGCTTGCCAGGAAGCTACCTGTTCACTATGTAAGAGGTCTGGGGTGTGTTCCTTACATTTATGGGAAATGAGGATAAGGAGAAAACAAATTGTATGTGACCAGTGACTGGGTTGAGGGTAGGAGGATGTTGAATGGATGTTGTTGAATGCAGAGGATGCCCAGGCGTCTCCATGGCCCTTTTTATTTTCCTGAACTTCATGGAAAAGTTGACGAGTAACATGGGCACCTAGAGGAGGTGGTATACCTCAGCATATCCTTATTTGGGGCCAGGTAGATAGTACAGGGGTGTGGGATGCTGCTCCTTAAATGCCCAGCCCTCCTGGCCAAAGTGTTTCCAGAACTTTGATTTTGTACGTTCCAGCCCTTTAAGGCCTCTGTAGAATATGGGGCTGGGGGGGGCCGGGGGAACCCGTATCCCAAACAATAGCTCTTGTAGTCACCACCACCAGGATATATCCCAGTAATTATCAGCTGTTGAATTATCCTCACCGAGTTTCAGTGGCTACACGAATCTCTGCTTTGGGGAGGGCTGATGGCAAGGGTGACTAGGAAGCACGGTGCTTGTGCAACTCCAGAAAGCGAGAAACTACAGGAAACTCAGGCGGGCCACCTGGTACTCGTCAATTTCTCCATGAAGTTCAGGAAAATGAAAAGGGCCATGGAGATGGCTGACCACCGCTGTAGCTCACAGCAGCGCAGACAGAGAGAAGCCTCTGTGAAATTCTCCTGTGCTCCCTGCCAGGAGCTCAAAGGGGAGGACTCAGAACTGTGGTGGAATGTCCAGCCTCCCTGGCATATGGAATTCAGGGAAAAGGGAGGCCGAGTATCTCCATCTGGTGGTGAAATGAAGGAGAACATTGCCTGGTGTACTAACTACATGGAGCCAGAGGGTCGGCTGACCAGCAGTAATGTGGTCCTAGATACAGTCTTCCAACCCTTGGGGAACTGGTGGGGAAGGCTGCCCCTCTAAGACCCGTGGACCCAGGTACCTGGCTTCAGTATAGGTTGGTGGTGGAGGGGGCACGGGGAGGCACTTTTGCCGGCTACTTTGCAGCCACAACTTCTAATTCCTCGGAAAATTGGGTAGACAGTGAGTCAAATGGCCTTATGGCCTCCCTTGTTTTGTCATTTGTCTGATAACGCTTTGCGTGGGGTTTGCTTATAGGCCCAAGTTTAAGTTTATTTCAGTCAGTATTTCCACCCTCCCTTGCATCTGATTTGCTATCAGCGAACCCGTAAGTGAGAAGATTTGAGGGAGGCCTCATTTGGAAGAAAAATCCATTCCATATAAATATATATATATATATATATATATATGGGCATATATATATATATATATATATATATCCACGTATATATATGTGTGTAGATACAAGTATATGTATGTGCGCGTATACATATATGTGTGTTGAGACATACACACAAATCTATAAATTTTATATATTTATATCAATCACATAACATTAATACAGAATATTTAAATATAATAGTATAATATATAATTATACATAATATAATTAATATAATCATATATAATAACAGAACATATTATATGTAATACATAATGTGTAGTATACGCAAAATGATGATATAATGTAATTAATATAATTATATGTGATAGGTTATATTTTATATGTGTGTATATATACATATATAAAACAGGAGAATTTCTGTGTTTGTCTGGTTTAGAAGAAGAAGTTCCAACTTGGGGAAAGGGTATATACATTCCTGTTCTCTGACATGCTTAAACTTAGGGAGGTACTTAGAGAAGTCTTCCCTCTTCTAGTTGTAGCATGGCTCTTAGTCCCTCCATACTGGCATCAGGGTCTCAAAAGGAACACTTTGTAGGATCTGTAAATATTCATACAACAGTTTGGACCAAGCAGGCCGGCAGGGCTTTGAAACTTGTTCATAAGCCAGTCCCTACTTATCTCCCACTGGTATAAGATGGTGGGGCTTACTGGTTTCTCCGAATGCCCTTTCCTACTTGTCTCTCGCTTTCAGATTTGGGACAAATTGCCTAATGGTGTGAGCTCTTTCTCTGCAAGCAAACCTCAAAGTGCAGTCTTGCATAAGCTCGGAGTCCAGGAGAAATGTGTTCTAGCATGTCTTGGGCCCAATCTCTGCTTCTTCAGCACAACTGAGGAAGTAAGTGTAAACACAGATAACTGATTTCTTCACTCAGGCCTATCCCTACCACCCTCTCCAGCCAGAGCAAACGTATATTCACAGGCTGGAAGGCCAGCAAGAGCTAGTTTTCTGACTGGATCATAAAGAGTGAACATTGTCTGATCTTGAACACCCAGTGCCGCTATTTAAACTAAAACACCTTTCCACAAAATACTTAGTTCCAATGCTCAAACTACTTATTTTTCTCATGCCCCCATCCCCATCCACCCTTCTATTTCACCACTTATTTTCTCTCTTCAAACCTCCAACACTGCCTCTCCCATCCTCACTCTGAGCTGATGACCTCCCTTTCTAGTTCGTTGAGAACACTGCAATAGGAGTCAACCTGACTCAACAAGTCCAAAATTGAGCTCCCCCATCTTCCCCTATGAACCTTCTTCAGCTGCGGTATTTTCCATTGCAGGGTAATAACTCTATTCAATCAGTTGTTGTGCCATAGACTTGAGAGTGATGCCTCACTATGCTGCTGGACTCACCCCTCATTTTCAACCTGTCAGGAGAGCCCATGAGCTCTTTTGAACAAAATATGCCCAGAATCTGACCACTTCTAACCACCTCCGCTGCTAACATCCTGTGACAAGCCGCCATCAGTCCCCGCACACACCCCCCCCACCGCAGCATACTGAAACTGTTTCCTGACTTCTTTCTCTGCTTTACCCTCCTGCCCGCCGCCCGCCACCCCCCTCCAAACTGCCCCACTGATAGTCCATCCGGCAGCCAGAATAATGCTATTACAACATATAATCAGATCATATAATACCTCTGCTTAAAACCAACAGCTTTCATTGCACTCAGGGTAGAGTAAGAGTCCTTAGAATTGCCTACAAGGCCATACGTGATGTGTCCACTAGTTACCTCTCTTACCTTATCTCGTAGTACTCTCCTCCTTTCTCATTCCCCTTTGGCCACAGTGACCTTCTTACTACTCCTAAAGAAACGGCTTGGGCACCATCTGTTCTTTCAGCCTGGAACATCCTTTCCCCCAAATGTGTGCATGACTCCTTCCCTCATCTCTTTTATGTCTTTGATTAAATGTCACCTTTCAGTGTGACTTACCCCTAAACATCCTATTTCAAATGCCCCTCCCCACCACACATACAATTCCCCATTATCTTGTCTTATTTTGTTCTTTCAACACCTTATGTAATTTACTTCCTTATTATGATTGTCTGCTTGTCTCTGCCCACTAGAAGGCAAGCTCTTCAAAGCCAGGGTGGTGGTTGTGGCTGTTGTTTACTATGTGTGTCTGATTGTTCACTGATTTGTCTCAAGAGTGACTGGCATGGAGGAGGTGCTCAAATGAATGTTTGTTGCACGAATAAATATATATCACCAACATCCTCTGCGTTTACTCAGTTGTTTTTTTTTTTTTAATCCAGGGAACAACGAGAGGGAGATGTTAATGTCCCCCACAAAATTATGCTTCCCTCAGTTTCCCCTTATGGTTGCACCATCATCAACGAAATCCCAAGACAAAGAAAAATATTTCCAACACACGTAACAGGCAAAGGGTAAATAACTCTAAGGAACAGAAGCAGATGATAAATGGCGCACCGAACAGTGAAACAGACAAGCGAAGCAAACACAGTAGGGCACTCATGAATAAATGAACAGTGTTCACAAACAGTTTGGTAGTGGTGGTGAGGTAAGGAAACAAACTACTTTAGCTCAACTGTACCCACACTGAGTGTTGTAAAAAATATGTCCATGAATGTCGTTGTTGCTCCTGGTGTTAGGAAAATGTTGAAGAGGAAGTTCACTCTTTACACAGCGACCTCCCTAGGATGACTCATGGGAGAAACCTACCTCAGGGAAAAGCATGGTCATTTCTTCTGTGCGGTCATGCAGGTTTGACCTCAGGGATACTGTGACTCCTGCTGGCGATCACCGTTCCCTCTTTCCATTTAGGCAGCTTGAAAACGTAGATCGACATCTCTGGCCAACTGGCCGTAAATGTGTAGGACCTTATGGCATGTGCTTTGTGTTCAAATCAGTCATCTGATCAGACTTTCACATTTTAATTTGGCCTTGATTTCCTCACCCAATATATCTATTAAAACTCTGATTTTCTTTGGCATTGATGTACTTTGTAAGCTGTGTGATTCCTCAGCTCAAAGCCTGCCAATGGCTTCTGATCTCACCCAGAGTAAAAGCCCAGTCCTTGGCCTGGAAAGACTCTACCAGATTTAATTCCTGGCTAACTCTCTGGCCTCCTCTTCCCTCCACTCACTCTGCCCTAGTCAAACTGGAGCCAGCTTATGCTTTTAATAAAAATCTTCTGTTTCTGGGGTGATTGAACCCCATGATGTGTGACCGCAGCCGTAGACTTTTTTTTTTTAACCCAGCTTTTGATGGCGAAGCATGATGGCTCTCCAAGCCTGCTTACACCTTGTTCATGCCAACATTTGAATGAATTCGTATCTGTTACTCATATCCTATATACGCGTGTGTGTGTGTGTGTGTGTATCACTACACTTTCCACCAGTAGCGTCGCTGGGGTACCGTCTGGTCAATGCTAAATTCTTGTTCTACAGCTCACCCTCTGAGAAGAAATACGGTCACCAGCCACCACTGAGACAATTAGATTGGTGATGACAACTACCTTCCATCTTAGCGCATCCACATTGCCCGCCAGGAAAAGAAACTCTGAGCCTATTTACTGCGGCCTCACTAGAAAACAACAATCATCATCCTTATGGTCATTTATCTCTGGCTTTTTCTATCCATGTGAGTCCACCGAACTTCCAAGGCTCCCTCCTCTAGCCTATCCGGTACGACCGTCCCCTCCCTACTTGGATAATTTCCCACAACCTGCACTGCTAACCCAGGATGGGGAAGTGGAGTATATACAAGAGAGGCTAGACTTTCAATGGCACTGTGGCACTTGCAAGCCTTCTTTATCTAGAAGGATCCCCTGCCTGGACGACTGATCCCCAGAGCCACTTGGAAAGTGCCCTGGTTAGGTCAAAACATTCTAATCAGTGACTCCTTGGAAATCCAGGCCTCTGGAAATCCATGGTATGGGATTTCATCAATTTGGAGGTGCACAGGAAAGCCAGTGGGGCACAAATAGTTTGAGGGTCATGAATTATTACATGACGGTTCAGGGTCAAGGCCCAGAAGGTTTCTCTCTCTTGCTTCCTTTCACCTCAGGGAATGGCCTCAGGCAATGCCTCTGGAGCTAGTTCACTCAGTCTTCTCTGACCAGCAGTGCCAGCCCTTCCTTCCAGATCTTGTTCTTGTGTTGAACCCACCATATGGACTTGACATCCTCACCAGAGAAAACTTGGAAAGTTGGGGAAAGTTAGCAGAATGAATTAAAAAAATCAACCATAATTCCACAACCAATGTATAACCACTCTTTGTTCTTAATTTACTCCCCACTGGTCTCTTTCCTATGGGAGTCAGATAATGTAGACTGTAACCCACTACCATGAGATTCAGTGGTGTCCCCTGCTGCACTCCAGACATTGCTGAGCATGTGTGAAGATCTGCAGAAATGGCCTTCCTGCCCCCTGCCCACATGCCCATCCTTCATGGGAAAAAGATGCTTACCCCAACATTAGTCAGGCAATAAAAAAAAAAAAAAATTATTTATTTTTTGTTTTTTTTAAGTTTTCATTTAAATTCTGGTGAGTGGACATGCAGTGTAATATTAGTTTCAGGTGTCCAATATTGTGGTTCAGCCCTCTCATAAAACACCCAGTGCTCATCACAACAAGTGCCCTTGTTAATACCCATCACTCATTTAACCCCCCCACCCCCACACCCCCCCACCTCCCTTCTGGTAACCATCAGCTTGTTCTTTACAGTTAAGAGCCTGTTTTTCGGTTAGGCAATTAAAAAAAAGAAAAGAAAAGAAAAGAAATTTAGTCACAGTGAGATATCATTTCTTTTTCTATCAGAGGACTATTTGGTTTAGGGATGGAAAAGGATACTAGGGAATACATCCTAAGGAAGAGAGAACCAGGAAGTCCAGCCTGGGCCACTAACAGCACTGTGGCTGTTTGAGGGAAGTGGTGCTATGCCTTACTCAGGTTTGTCCCCTGGCCCAGTTCCCATGGGATCAGCTAGGAATCCAATGAGGGGCTGAGAGTAAAAACTGAAAGAGTTGTTTCCATAATAAGAGTGATGAAGCAGTGCAAATCACTCAGCACAGGCCAAATGGCTCCCTTTCATGGTGGGTGATCACCATGTGCAACTGGTGGGCCTGTGGTCAGACCACAGGATGCCCCTGTGCCACCAAGCACCACAGGAGCCACTCTCAGAGAAATCTGCTGGCGATACCTGGGTCCAGAGCCCCAGGATCTTTTGTAGATGTAGCTGAATAAAAACAGGGTTAACACCAGGTCAGCAGAACAGGCTCATCACCAATCTCATCCCTTCCTCTTCTCTGGATGCTCCAGAAATCCTAGTGAGCTCTGCATCAACGTATTCAGCCGCCCCAGCCAGGGTGTGATGGCCACCAAGGTTATCACCAGGCTTGGGCATGGACAGGCTTGATGGTATATCCTGACATAAGATTCCTTATCCTCACCCAAGAATGGAATGGAATGGAATGGAATGACGAAGGAGATCTGAAACATGGGCATGGGGGGCAGGCTTCAGAGGGCTCTGAGTAAAGAATTGATCCAAGTCCTAAATGACCAAATTGTTCTGATCATTTAGGGAAACACACACACACACACACACACACACACACACACACACACACACACACACACAACCGAAACAAAAACCTTACCACATTTCTAGCTGAGAAAATTTAGAGATGGGGCTTGGATTATCAAGTGGTAATACCATTAGAAACTGTTTTATGGGGCACCTGGGTGGCTCAGTTGGTTAAGCGACGGCCTTCGTCTCAGGTCATGATCCTGGAGTCCCACGATCGAGTCCCGCATCGGGCTCCCTGCTCAGCAAGGAGTCTGCTTCTCCCTCTGACCCTCCCCCCTCTCATGTGCTCTCTCTCTCTCTCTCTCTCAAATAAATAAATAAAAAATCTTAAAAAAAGAAACATTCTATAAAAAATGTTCTGTGATTATAAGAAAGCAAAAAGGGAAAGAAGGAGCAGAGGAAGAGGAGCAGAGAGAGGGAGGGAGGAGAGAGAGAGAAACAGAGAGACAGAGACACACACACAGAGGATAAAGAGAAAGGAAGGAAAGAAGGGAAAGAGGAAAAAGTGACTATGTATAGAGACCAGCCACAGGCTTAGTTCAGTTTTCTTCTTGAAACCCATGGCTGTTGCCTCTAAAGCCCAAAGTCCTGATGATAACATTCTGGTATTGTGCTTGCTTAGTGAAGCTTTCAGAGCTCCCCTTGAGGAAAAGTTATGACCCACTGCAGCAAGACAGGCTTGACTGGGGTCTATGCCCAACCAGTGTGACAGCCCTAGTTCACCATAGCACCAGGAAGTTGCAGCTAGACCCACAAGTACCATGGCTAACTTGTGCCTATTTCTCCCCTTCATTGCCCCAGGCTTCCCTCTCTGGTAGCAGATGTGGAACAGAGGAAACTTTGCCGAGAAAAACAAAAAAAGAATCTCAGAGCATCAGTCTGAGCTATGTCTGGAAATTCCATGGCATTCTGAATGATTAAGAATTTACTGAGCATTTACTGGGCTCCAGGCCTTGTGCTAAGAGCTCCTATGTTCACTCATTATGTAATGAGTGATGATGATCAAAACAACCAAGTGAAGCAAATGTGACTATTACCTCCACTTTTTAAAAAAATTTTATTTTATTATGTTATGTCAATCACCATACATTACATCATTAGTTTTTGATGTAGTGATCCATGATTCATTGTTTGTGTATAACACCCAGTGCTTCATTCAATACGTGCCCTCTTTAATACCCACCACCAGGCTAACCCATCCCCCTCCCCCCTCCCCTCTAGAACCCTCAGTTTGTTTCTCAGAGTCCGTCTCTCATGGTTCGTCTCCCCCCTTTCATTTTTCCATTCCTGCTATCTTCTTCTTCTTCTTCTGCTTCTGCTTCTGCTTCTGCTTCTGCTTCTGCTTCTTCTTTTTTTTAAACATATAATGTATTATTTGTTTCAGAGGTACAGGTCTGTGATTCATCAGTCTTACACAGTTCACAGCACTCACCATCGCACATACCCTCCCCAATGTCCATCACCCAGCTACCCCATCCCTCCCCCGCCACCGCTCCAGCAACCCTCAGTTTATTTCCTGAGATTAAGAATTCCTCATACCAGTGAGATCATGTGATACATGTCTTTCTCTGATTGACTTATTTCGCTTAGCATAATACCCTCTAGTTCCATCCACGTTGTTGCAAATGACAAGATTTCGTTGTGTTTTTTTTGATGGCTGCATAATATTCCATTGTATATATATATATATATATATATATATATATATACCACATCTTCTTTATCCATTCATCTGTTGATGGACATCTTGGCTCTTTCCATAGTTTGGCTCCACTTTTGAAGTGAGGAAACCAAGGCTCTGTGAGCTTTAGAAACCTGCCTAAGGTCACACGGATAAGAAAATTCAGGTGCCTCTGAAATACAAGATGACATACATCAACCATAAACCATCATGGCCCTGAGACTGAAGAGGGGAATCAATCAGGTTGGTAATTTCCAAGGAGGAGGTGATTTTTACATCTGGCCTGATTTCAAATCTCTTTGAAGGGAGGCGCCTTCTCTCTTAAACATTTACTCACACACACACACACACACACGCGCACGCACGCACGCGTGCACACTGACTGGTATGAGGCAGTCTGAGTCCCATGTGATCCAGATTCTGCAGTTCACAGAATGATTATTTCCTTACCTTTATTCATGAACAATATTAAATCAATATTCCCAGAATTTTCTTGGAAACTTAATGCATCAGAGGCTCCCAACCTGGGGCGCCTGTGTGGCTCAGTTGTTAAGCGTCTGCCTTCGGCTGGGGTCATGATCCCAGGGTCCTGGGATCGAGGCCCACAGGGGGCTCCCTGCTGCGTGGGAAGCCTGCTTCTCCCTCTCCCACTCCCCCTGCTTGTGTTCCCTCTCTTACTGTGTCTCTCTCTAATCAATCAATCAATCAATCAAAAATAATAAAAAAAAAGATGCTCCCAACTTAGCCCCTAATGTGTTCACTTCAGGTGAGCAGATTCGACCATCCCCTAAGGATAGCTTAGAACCCTTCTCTGTCTTCCCATAATGCCCTGGATGTATTGTTATCGATCCATTCATCCAACAAATAATCATGGAACTCCTCTAATACAGGTCAGCCGCTGTATTACTCCATGGAATCTCTATCATTCCAATCACTACTCTCTCTCTCTCTCTCTCTTTTTTTTTTTTAGTGATCAGTTTCCATGTAACCATATCTCTCACTAGGATGAGTGCCTTGTGAGAAGGCACCCTGCATTATTCACTCTTATATCCCTAGGGCTTAGCCACATATGGGCACACCTCTGAGTAGGCTATCAACAAATACTGGAGATTGGATGAAAAATTTCATGAGGTATCTACTGCATGTAAAAAATTAGGAAGACAAAGAGGGTCAGCATGTCAAGGGGCATGGAGGATGGAATGGAATATCCTGACTGCACATAGGGACAAAGGGAGGTGTCCTCCTTTCTGAGCATGTGCATTGGAGAATCATGCCTCTTCATGGGACACATGTTCAGAAAATGGTGGCGCAAGCATGATGAACGGGAGAGGTCTCGGGGTGCGTCGTCACAGAGGTTACTTTCGTTCACTCTTGGTCCCTTCCGCGCAGCTGCAAGAATTCTTCTCGATTTAGTTCCAGTCTTGGCTAGTCTCATAGGTGGTTGGTCAACTACTGCAAAACAGACTCAGAACTCAATCAAATTAGCCAGAGTTTCTTTAGGGTAGAATGATCAAACATCTGCTGATGTGTCGGCTTCACTTTCAATTTGTCCCTTTTTGTTGTTGTTGTTGTTGTTTCTGGACAAGGAGCCTGAATTGTCTCTTGGTCCCTGGTATAGTATTCAGGGATCATGCAGGCCTTCTGACTTTAAGTTGTACTGCCGGTGGCAGCAGGGAGCAGACCCTCCTTTCTTCATACAGCTATTGATTAATAGTAAACAAATCATAGTTTTCATGAACTGAGCAGCTTTTCTAAATTAGGCTTCACTCTACATCATTCATCTCAGAATAACTCTACAAGTTGAGTATGCAGCTTCATTTAATATTTGAAAGAGATAGAGGGAGGGAGGGAGAGGGGGAGGGAGAGGGACCCTGTACAAAAACAGTAGATGGAGGAATTAAGACTTGATTCAAGGTCCAAGTTTATCACTAATTGGTATTATGGATATTAAATGGTGTTTCTTGAGTTTTCCTTCCTGAGAAACAGACCTATTCATCAGCAACCAAAGAGCAGTAGCTGGAGTCCGTGGCCAGCCTCGCAGCACTATCTTATCACAGCAATCCTGGGAACACTAGAGCTACTTTTGATGGTAAGGGGGCAGGATGGAGGTGAGACTGTGGACATGACACAAAGCCGAGAGGGACTTATGGAGTCTAGTGAATGGTTGTACCTGTGTTTCAGTGAGGGAGAGGTAGTGGTGGTGTCGATGTCATGATGTCAACCCTTCCTGGCCACTGCAACCCAAGACAGAGCAAGATTTTCAGGGACTTGTGAGTCCCTGTGTCAAAAGGAACGCAGTGCCTTGTGTCACCTCCTGTAACAACTGTGTCAGATGGCCAGGATGGCATCTTAAGGGGATGGTGTACTTCCTCCCGACCACAAAACAGTCCTGGATTATGATCACCCCACTCACATGCGACAGCTTCAGCAAGATGGCACCAACCATCTCTTTTACCTGGCCCTTGCTACATTTTGTAAATCAGGTTTTCTGTTTTCACGGAATACTCTCTCACGTGATTTCTGACCACAGCCCCAGTTGTTTTGTCTTTTTTTCCCCTCTCAACTTTTAGTCACAAGTTTCGAGGCCAATCGAATTTGCTTTCCTGTCTTTAGTCCAATAGCCAAACGGTCCATGAGAAGCACACCCCTGTCCATGAGAACCACAACCCTGAATACTATCTGCCTATTTAGCTGCTCGATTCCTGTTTCATATCTCAGTGACCTCATTGCCCCAGGACACCCTACCTCATACCATTTATGGCTTCTAGCCCGTCTGCATGAATTGGACTCTTCGTTCCTTTTTTTTTCTTTTTTAATGAGATGCACTTTGCCACATGTTAGTATGTTTATTTGTTTAAGACTTTATTTATTTATTTGGGGGGGAGCATGAGCAGGGGGAGGGGAAGCGGGAGAGGGAGAGAGAGAAGCAGAAGACTCCCCGCTGAGTGTGGAGCCCGATGCGGGGCTCCATTCTAGGACCCTGAGATCATGACCTGAGCCAAAGTCAGATGCTTAATGGACTGAGCCACCACCCAGGCACCCCCAACAATACATTTATTATACAGGTTGCACAGATGCTTGACAGTAACGTGTATTACAGAATTGTTGGGTTCAGGGCTCAGAATTTATCCATTAAGTCAAGTTTGTTCACATGTTCAAAACTTCTACTAAATTCTTATTAAGTTTTTGGCTGTTTGAACAGTCAACTGCTGAGAGACATGTTAATATATTCCACTATTTTACTGGATTTGTCCATTTCTGCTTGTAATTCTTTCAATTTTTGCTTTATGTATTTTGAGGCTGTGTTACAGTTAAGTTTCTGGGACAAGTTCCAATCTGGGACAGCATCCTGGGGTCATTGTTGCACTCCCTCCTGACCATAGAACACACCCTGTGGACACAGTCACTCAAGATGTCATCTCTAACATCCTGTCTTGGCATGAAACACACTTACTATAAGATGAGTCAACCCCTGTGGGTATTATGAACCACACCTATCACAGAAAACACTTTTACTATCCAGATTTTATATTTTCACGGTAGACTAACTTACATGGTTTCTGACCATACTCCTATTTTTCCTCCCAACTTTTAATGACCAGTTGCAAGGTCCTTCGAGTTTGTCTGCCCATCTAGTCTGACAGCCACCAAGACCATGTGATCCATATTTTTAAGGAGTTTCTACATGGCTTTACCACGTGCAAATAGCAGCACTCACCCAACTGCCTTGCCAATAACAAACATATTTGAAAACAGAAGATGCTTTCCTTACAGGTAAGATGCCTTCTTCCTACCCTATGGCACCCTAGCTCCAGCAATTACAGCTTTCATTTTCTCCACACTCCTGTCATCCCTGGCATTACCGATACCTCAGCACCTTAATCAGGACTGGTAGAGCCTTTGGCTCTACCCATGGCATGTCCATGGCATGTCTTAGAAGGAAGCCGAAGGTCAACTCTGTGGTGCCCTTCCGGAAAAGAGAATCATCCCAGTTGAACTTCCATCTCCATTTTTCTTACCCCACACCAAAAGGTCTTTCTTCAATACAGTCCTTTTTTTAAAAAAATATTTTATTTATTTATTTGACAGAGAGAGACACAGCGAGAGAGGGAACACAAGCAGGGGGAGTGGGCAGAGGGAGAAGCAGGCTTCCCGCGGAGCAGGGAGCCCAATGTGGGGCTCGATCCCAGGACCCTGGGATCATGACCTGAGCCGAAGGCAGACGCTTAATGACTGAGCCGCCCAGGCACCCCTCTTCAATATAGTTCTTAAAGTCCACCAACTCTCCCCTTTTAGGTACTGTCTTTTGTTCCTGGCCCACTCCTCTTTCCCTTAGTTTAATAGCCAGCTGCCTTGAGTCCATCTGAAACAATAGGTGTGAGTGCAAAGGCCAATGCTTATTTTGATAGCTCTGCCTGGACTGGCAAATGGGAAAGGCCCTGGATGACAGTTTTGTCTCCTGCTGTTTGCGGGTACAGATCTTCCAATCTTGTGAGGACCCCAATTCCTGCTCTGTGAGAGTATCTAAGGCTGTGAATATTTGAGCAGCGAGAAGTTCCCTGATTAAAAGAAAAAAAAAGTAAAATAATTCTAACAAACCATGTGCATAGTATACATAATAATAAGGTTTTTTAAATTTAAAGGTAAGTAATGCGCCCAAAGTATTAGATAAAGCAAATTACGTAAGTGCTTTCTCGGGTAAAAGGTCAGTTGTGTTTCTTAAGATTCTATTCCTATTCGGTTGTTATGTACAGATTTGGCCATCATCGTGAGCCTACCCTTCCACTTTACTGTTGTCTACTGACCTCCTGGTCAGGCCTCCACATTCACTAACGCCCAGCATCCATGTGGATGACCCATCTTACATTCAAACCTCTGGGTTACGTACAGACTGCTATCCTTGCAGAATCATGTCCTCTAGTTTTAGCCGTTCCCTGAAAACGTCCCTCCATCTCCTTTAGATCGGTTCTCCCTTTCCTCTGAGCTGCTGTGCAGGACTTCTAAGACATTCTTCTCAAGACAAGACTTTAACACATTCCCTCTTGCTCTCAGCTGCCTTCTCCTGCTTCACAGAGAAAACGGAACGCTTCTGGAGGGAACACCTCGATTTCCTCTTTCTGCTACCTGTCTTCATTCAGTTTCTCTGGACATACACCCAGCTCACCCTTCAGGACAGTCTTTTCTATAAAGCCAATTCCCCAGCAAGCACATTTAAGTCTCTCCAAACCTAAAATAATAATTTAAAAAAGTCCCTGAGCTTCCTCAGAAAATTAAAAAATATAATCTCACTTCTGGGTGTAAATCCCAAAGAACCGAAAACAGGGTGTCAAAGTGTTATTTTCACACCCATGCTCATAGCAACATTACTCATGATAGCCAAAAGGTGGAAGCTACCCAAATACTCATCGACGGGTGAATGGATAAACAAAATGTGGTGTGTGTGTGTGTGTGTGTGTGTGTGTGTGTGTGTGTGTGTGTGTGTGATATATTTATACACAATGGAATATTATTCGGTCTTAAAAACAAAGGCACTGTCACCTGGCAACAACATGGATGAACCTTTAGGACATTATACCAAGTGAAATAAGCCAGTCACAAAAAGACAAATACTATATCATTGCACTTATATGAGGTATCTAAAGGAGTCAAATTCGTAGAAACAGATAGGTGGTCGTTGCCAGGGGTTGGGAGGAGGGGGAAATGGGAAGTCTTTTTCAGTGGGTGCAGCTTTTCTGTTTTGCAAGAGGAACTAGTTCTGTCTCACAGCAATATGGATATACTTAGCACTATTGAACTGTATACTTAGAAATGGTTGAGAGGGCAAATTTTTCTGTGTCGTGTATTTCACCATGATTTTACAAAGTCCCTGGACCTCATGTCTCTTTCTAGCTTCAACTCTTTGGAAGAACTTTCTGTGGTCATTGCCATCTCTTCTGCAACTCCCACTCCCTTCTCAACCTGCTGCCATCGGACTTCTGCCCTCACCATTCCACCAGAACTGCTCTTGCTAAGGTTGTCAATGACCTCTCGACATTGTGGGTTTAGTGTACTCAACCCAGGGTATTGGACACGATTCACCTTGCTCTCTCTCTGTTTTTACTCTTTTTTCCCTGCCTTTTTTCTTCTTCATAAATAGCTCTTTCTTTGGCCTGCTGATCTTTGTGTCTTTACAGTTCTTCATAGTTTCCTTTGAACAGCTCAATTAAACCTAAAGAAACAGCTATCAGATTTATCTCTCTCATTAGATCTCCCTGTAACTAGTCAACTCCATTTGAATGTCCCATAGGCTCTTCAAACTCAGCTCCTCAAATTCAACTCATCATCCCTCCTCTTGTTGTTTTTAGCTCAATGCATGCATTCCCAATCTTATTCTGGAATTTGGGACTCATACTGGAATCCTGATTCTTCTTTATTTCCCGTATCCAGTTAGTCAGAAAGTTGTACGGATTCTTTTTCCCTTATTAATTCTCAGAATTTATGTCAAAATACATTTCAACTGTTATTTTGAGGTAATTTTTGTGTGTGGTATAAGATATGGTCCAGGGTACCTGGATGGCTCAGTTGGTTTAGAATTTGCGTTAGGCTCAGGTCATGATCTCAGGGTCTTAGGACTGAGTCCTCTGTTGGGCTCCCTCCTCAGCAGGGAGTCTGCGTCTGCCTCTCCTTCTGCTCCTCCCCTGCCCTGCTCATGTTATCTCTCTCTCTCTCTCTCTCTCAAATAAATAAATAAATTCTCTAAAAAAATTTTAGGGGCGCCTGGTTGGCTCTGTCATTGAGCATTTGCCTTCAGCTCAGATCATGATCCCAGGGTCCTGGATCGAGCCCTGTGTCAGACCCCCTGCTCCGTGGGGAACCTTCTTCTCCCTCTCCTACTCCCCCTGCTTGTGTTCCCCCTCTCTCTATCAAATAAATAAATTTTAAAAAATCTTAAAAAAAAAGAAATTTAAAAGATATTGGTCCAGCTTCGTTCCATTGCATGTGGCTGACCAGTTTTCCCAACACCATTTATTGTAGAGACTATTCTTTTCCCATTGTGTATTCTTGCTTCCTTTGTTGTATGTTAATTGACCGGATATGCATGCCTTTATTTTTGAAGTCTCTGTCTTGTTTCATTGACCTATGTGTCTATTTTTATGTCAATGTCATATTGTTTAGATTACTATAACTTTGTAATATAGTTTGAAATCTAGCAATGTATTGACTTGAGCTTTGTTCTTCTTTATCAATTTTGCTTTGGTTGTTCAGGACCTTTTGTAGTTCCACACAAATTGTAGTATTGTTTGTTCCATTTCTGTGAAAAATGTTATTGGAATTTTGTTAGAGATTGCATTGAATCTGTAGATTGCTTTTGGTAATATGGATATCAGAAAAATGGTGACTTTTCCTATCTTTGATCATGGAATATCTTTCCATTTATTTGTGTATTTTTAAATTTCTTTAATTAGTGTCCTATATTTTTCAGCATATAGGATCTTACCCACTTTGATTAAATTCATTCCTTGGTATTTTATTATTTTTGATGCAATTGTAAATGGGATTTTGGGGATAAATGGGATGAGATGTTTTCTTAATTTCTTTTTCTGATAATTCATTGTTAATATATAAGTATGCAACAGATTTTTGTACATTGATTTTATACCTTGTAACTTTACTGAATTTATTAGTTCTGGGTTTTTTGATGGAGTCTAAAATCGTGTCATCAGCCAATAGTTACAGTTTTACTTCTTTCTTTCCAGTATGGCTACCTTTTATCTTTTCCCTGCCTAATTGCTCTAGCTAAGACTTCCATTTCTATGTTGAATAAAAGTGGTGAGACTGGGCATCCTTATATTGCTCCGGATCTGAAAGTAAAAGCTTTCATCTCTTCACCATTGAGTATAACAATAGCTGTTGTCTTGACTTACAGGCTTTAATTATGTTGACGTACATTCCTTCCATACCACCTCTGTTGAGAGTTTTTATCTGTTTTCTTTATCATTTTCTTTTTGCTAATTAGTGTGTTTTCTTTTCAGGTTAAAGCAGTCTCACCTGCTAGATGGATCTGGCAGTGGCTGCAGAAGTGGCACGTGGTGGGGGGGGCAGGTCACTCATGCACTGAGTCTGGCTGTGGCCATGGAAGTGGTATGGAAGGGTGGGTTATTGTAGTGTCTTAAGGTAGGAATTTATAGACTTAAGAACTTTCTTCTTTACTAAAACATGTATTTAGTGGTATAAATTTCCCTCTCAGCACTGTTTTTAGTTGCATCTCATATACTGTACTATGTTGCATTGATATTTTCATTTAGTTCTAATTATTTTTTATTTCCTTTGGATTTCTAATTTGACCCATTGATTATTAAGTGTGTTATGTACTTCCCAAGTGTTTTGAGATTTTCCTGTTGTCTTTCTGTTGTTTTCTGGTTTGACTACATTCTTGTCAGGTAATACACTGTGTATGATTTCAGTTCTTTTATAGTGGATGAGGTATTTCTTACATTCCAGGAGATGTTCTCTATTCCTTATGCTTCAATGCATCTGTTCATATTCATATCAATCTCCTCCTTGCCTTAATTTGATAATTGTGCATTTGCAAGATGGGTCTGTGATTTCCTACTTCTCCATCTTCATTTTATTTCTGTAACCACAGAGAAGCCAAAATTTCAAGAGGAATATCAAGTTTCTTCTGCTTATTTATTTGGGGGTATATCTGCTGCAGTGGATTTTAGGTCAAAGTAATAATTTCTTGGTTGTTTTTAAAATAGTTTTCTGTAGGTGGCAGGAGAGTGTCACAAAAAAGAATCAACTGCTCTTCCTTTCCTTCACTCACTGTGTTGTTTTGTTTTTTTTTTTTTAAACAGATTGGCATATTTCTGCTGCCATGCATATTGGGATACTCCCTTGAAATATATCTTTAAAAATATCTTTGCCAACTTGAGAAATGAAAAGAGTATTATTTTTTAAAGTGGTCTTTTAAAATTGTTAGGTTGAATTTTCTTTTGCACGTTATATTGGCTGAATCCCACCCCTGCCCTCACCCCAACTTATTTTTTCCTTTGTATTGCTCATTGTCTAGTTCAGGATTTTAAAAGATAACTTACTGCTTTTTTTCATTATTATAACAATAATATATCTCATTATAAAAATTAGAAATTTTCATAATCCAAAGGAGAGAACAATACTCACAGTCTACCACAATTAAATTTTGATATAAATTGCCCAGTTCCTATGCTGTTATTTGGTGGATTTTTAGGGTTAAAATAATATATTCTATCTTGTTTTGCTTCCTAAATTTTATTATATCTTATTTTATTTTGAAGTTTTTATTTAACTTCCAGTTAGTTAACATACAGTGCCATATTAGCTTCAGGTGTAGAATTCAGGGATTCATCACATACATACACCATCCAGTGCTCATCACAACAAGGTCTCTCCTTAATACCCATCACACACTCAACCAAATTCTGCATATGAGTGAAATCATATAGTATTTATCGTTCTCTGACTGACTTATTTCGCATAGCATAGTACTCTTTAGCTCCATCCACATCCTTGCAAATGGCAAGATTTCATTCTTTATTATTGCTGAGTAATATTCTATTGTATTTATATACCACTACGTTCTTTTTTTTATAGAAAGTCAATGTGCATATACGTTTATTATTATAATTATGGTTGTTAGCTGAATGAGAACAAATGACAGCTAAAAAGTTTTCAAATGACAGAAAAACACATTTGGGTAAGTTACGACACAATTTTTTGAGTATGTAGACAATAGAAATGTATTTTTTTTTTTGCACCAATTGCAAATGCAAAGTTAACGATAAAATCAGGGAGCTGAAAGGTCAAAAGGGGCCTTAAACATATTCACTATCTTTTAAATTTTAGACAAAGGAGCTGAGAATATAGAAAACACAAACAAACAAACCCAACATTTACACCATGACAGTCTTTTTTTTTTTTTATGACTTCCAATTTTAACTCTTTTCTAAAAGCATTAGGGGTGTTGAGACCCTTATTGTAGATTATGTATCATCTCCTCTTTGGCTATGAGGTGTGTAGTTTTGTTAACTAGAGACATCAGTGAGTTCAGCTTCTGAGACCAGTCATTTAATAAATTATTTGGATCCTTGGGTCTCTGGAAGTTGATAATTCCTGCCAACCTGTCTACTTTAGCAAAGATGGTCTTGTTAACTACTAGATTCGAAAGAAAAGCTTCTGACTCATCGACAGGTCGAGAAGCTGAGCCATCCTCTGCATTGTTATCCTCGTGTAATACTTGGCCATTATTCTAATATTATGTTCAACAACTCTGTTCTTCAAGTCTTTCCACCTTCTTTCACCTTCCTCTGTAGAACCAAAAACATCAGTTGCCGGACTCTCAAGAGACCCTTTTCTTAATTCCATTCCATAGTCTTCAACAAGTGTGGACCAACGCATCAGCTCCATTGTGGTAAAAAGCTTTAAAAGATCCTTGTATTTAGGAATTTCTTCTAACTTCTTGTCACCACTTATTCGGTGAACCAAATCTGACTGTTCGTTGTCAAAAGGAGCCAAAATCACATAGAGGACGACACTTTTCAGAGCCTGTTGCCACTTTTCACTTTCTGCCTGTATACAGGGAGTATCATATATTGCTCTGTAGTGCTTACAAATAGACAAATAAGATCCCTCATGTTGATCCAGCTGAATCATTAAGTTATAATATTTCAATTTTAATTTCTCTGTATTTTCTTCCTGGAAAAATTTGGTGTTAATTTTCTTGCTGATGATTTGTGTACGAATGTAATCCTTCACAGCTAGGCAGAGCCTCATTTGCTCCAAGATAAACTCCACTCTCTCCTTCTTTTCCATTGACCTGTAGGTTTCCACCTGTAACTCCTGTAAAATGGAGGCGGCCTCTTTCACGTCACCGTTTTGCTCTTTTATAGTTGCTAACGTTTTCGTCAGTCGAGCACGCTCAATTTCAACATAAATCTTTCCTTCTGTAACCATTCATAGGGTATCAATTAATCGAAGTTTGATTGGAAGGTCTGTGATTTCCTCAACGTAAGTACAGCACTGTTGAACCATTTTTGCAACAGCTTGTTTTAACTGACTCCGTCTTTTTGACAAAAGCATAATATTTTCATTAAGTAAATCCCATTCTTTAGCCTCATAGCACATCTTCACTACTGCAACTAAGATGCGGGATGTAGACACCATATCAGAAGCAGTGCGGGTCTGTTTCTCCAAAGAGAGAAGGGTTTCAATGACTTCTTGAAGTCTTCCTTCCTTGGCCAACTTCTCGCACTCGGGCAGTCGTTGATCCACCGTGGCGCTGTAGTCCACCTCCAACTTGACGATGCGCCCATAAGCCCGCTCCGAGCTGCCGTCCGCCATGGTCCCTGCCTGAACGTCCCTTGATGTCCCCCTGATTCGGCCACCACTCGTCACTCACATACCACTATGTTCTTTATCCACTCATCAGTCGATGGATATCTGGGCTCTTTCCCTAATTTGGCTATTGTTGATAATGCTGCTATAAACATCAGGGTACAGAGGTGCCTGGGTGGCTCAGTTGGTTAAAGCATCTGACTCCTGATTTCAGGTCATGATCTCAGGGTTGTGAGATTGAGCCCCACATCAGGCTCTACACTGAGCATGAAGCCTGCTTAAGATTCTCTCTCTCCCTCTCCCTCTGCCCCCCCATTAATCTCTTTCTTTCTCTTAAAAATAAAAAAATAATAAAATCTTTAAAAAATCAGGGTACATTTATCCCTTCAATTAGTATTTCTGTATCTGTTGAGTAAATAGTTAGTAGTGCTATTGCTGGATCATAGTGTAGTTCAATTTTCAACTTTTTGAAGAGCTTTCATATTGTTTTCCAGAGTGGCTGCACCAGTTTGCATTCCCACAAACAGTGTAAGAGTGTTTCACTTGCTTTGCATCCTTACCAACACCTGTTTCCCATGTTGCTAATTTTAGTCATTCTGACAGGTGTGAGATGATATCTCATTGTAGTTTTAATTTGTATTTCCATAATGATAAGTGATTTTGAACATCTTTTCATGTGTCCATCGGCCATCTGTATTTCTTCTTTGGAATAAAGTATATTCATGCTTTCTGCCCATTTTTTAACTGCATTATTTGTTTTCTGGGTGTTAAGTTTCAGCAGTTCTTTATAGATTTTGGATACTAGCCCTTTATCATATATGTAATTTGCAAATATATTCTCCCATTCTGTAGGTTGCCTTTTAGTTTTCTTGATTGTTTCCCTTGCTGTGCAAAACCTTTTTATTTTGATGTAGTTCAAATAGTTTATTTTTACTTTTGTTTCCTTTAGCTCAGAGGACTTATCTAGAAAGAACTTGCTATAACCAATGTCAAAGACATTACTGCCTGTACTCTCTGCTAGGATTATTGTGGTTTCAGGACTCATATTAAATTTTTAAATCCATTTTGAGTTTGTGTGTGTGTATGGTGTAAGAAAGTGGTCCAGTTTTATTCTTCTGTATGTTACTGTCCAGTTTTCACAACACCATTTGTTGAAGAGACTTTTTTCCCATTGAATATTCTTTCATGATTCGTTGAAGAAAAATTGACCATATAGCTGTGGGTCCATTTCTGAGTTTTCTATTCTGTTCCATTGATCTATGTGTCTCTTTCTGCACTAGTACCATACTGTCTTGACCACTAAGCTTTGCAATATAACTTGAAGTCCGGAATTGTGATGCCTCCACCTTTGCTTCTCTTTTTCAAGATTGCGTTGGCTATTTGGGGTCTTTCCGGTTCCATACAAATTTTAGGATTTTTCTAGCTCTGTGAAAAATGCTGGCAGTAATTTGATAAGGATCATTACATGTGTAGATTGCTTTGGGTTGTATAGACATTTTAACAATATTTTTTCTTCCAATTCATAAGCATGGAATGTTATTCCATTTCTTTTTGTTATGTTCAATTTCTTTCATAAGTGTTTTCTATTTTTCAGAGTACAGTTTTTTTACCTCTTTGGTTAGGTTTATTCCTATGTATCTTACAGTTTTTGGTGCGATTGTAAATCGGATTGATTCCCTGATTTTTCTTTCTGCTGCTTCACTATTTGTGTATAGAAATGCAACAGATTTCTGTACATTGATTTTTATCCTGCAGTTTGACAGAATTCATGAATCAGTTATAGCAATCTGCTTTGATGACACCCACAGCAACTGTCTGTCTCATGTCACGAACAGCAAAATGGCCCAGAGGAGGATAGTCAGAGATGCTCTCAACACACATAGGCTTGCCAGAAACCATATCAACAATGGCAGCATCACCAGATTTCAAGAACTTAGGGCCATCTTCTAGCTTTTTTCCAGAATGACGATCTCTCTTCTCCTTCAGTTCAGCAAACTTGCAAGCAATGTGAGCTGTGTGACAATCCAGCACAGGTGCATATCCAGCACTGATTTGGCCTGGATGGTCCAGGATAATCACCTGAGCTGTGAAGCCAGCTGCTTCCATGGGTGGGTCATTTTTTCTGTCACCAGCTACATTGCCATGATGAACATCTTTGACAGATACATTCTTGACATTGAAGCCCACATTGTCCCCAGGAAGAGCCTCACTCAAAGCTTCATGGTGCATTTCAACAAACTTTACTTCAGTTACAACATTGAATGGAGCAAAGGTGACCACCATGCCAGGTTTAAGAACACCAGTCTCCACTCAGCCCACAGGGACAGTACCAATACCACCAATTTTGCAGACGTCCTAGAGGCAGATGCCAAGGGCTTGTCAGTTGGACAAGTTGGCAGCAGAATGCAAACCAGAGTTTCAAGCAGTGTGGTTCCACTGGCATTCCCATCTTTACGGGTGGCTTTCCATCCCTTGAAGAAAGGCATGTTAGCCCTTGGCTCCAGCATGTTGTCACCATTCCAATGAGAAATTAGCACAAATGCTACTGTGTCGGGGTTGTAGTCAATTTTCTTAATGTAGGTGCTGACTTCCTTAACAATTTCCTCCTATCTCTTCTGGCTGTAGGGTGGCTCAGTGGAATCCGTTTTGTTAACATCAACAGTTAGTTGTTTTACACCCAGTGTGTAAGCCAGAAGGGCATGCTCAAGGGTCTGCCCATTCTTGGAGATACTTGCTTCAAATTCCCCAACACTAGCAGCAACAATCAGGACAGCACAGTCAGCCTAAGGCATGCCTGTAATCATGTTTTTAATAAAGTCTCTGTGTCCTGGGGTATCAATGATGGTCACATAATACTTGCTGGTCTTCAATTTCCACAGGGGGATATCAATGGTGATACCACATTCGTGTTCAGCTTTCAGTTTATCCAAGACCCAGGTATACCTGAAGGAACCTTTTCCCATCTCAGCAGCCTCCTTCTCAAAATATTCAATAGTTCTTTTGTCGATCCCACCACATTGGTAGATCAGATGACCAGTAGTGGTAGCCTTACCTGAATCTACGTGTCCAATGATGACGATGTTGATGTGAGTCTTTTCCTTTCCCATTTTGGTTTAGGTTGAGCATGGTTTTCCTGACACCTGTGTTCTGGCAGCAAACCCATTACGAAAAAACATATTTTGCAAATTTAATTACAATATGTCATGGTATTGGCCTTCTTTTGTTGATTTTGATGGGAATTCTCTGTAACTCCTGGATTTCAACGTCTATTTCCTTACCCAGATTAGGGAAGTCTTCAGCTATTGTTTCCTCAAATAAACCTTCTGCCCCCTTTAGTCTCTCTTCTTCTGGGATTCCTATAATACAAATGTTATTATGTTTGATGGAGTCACTGAGTTCCCTATGTTTATTGGCATGTTCCATGACAATTTCTTTCTTTTGTTCAGCTTCTTTATTTTCCAGGATTTTATCTTCTATATCACTTATTTTCCCTCTGCTTCTTCCATCCTTGTGGTAATTACATCCAATCTATTTTGAATCTCAGTTATTATATTTTTCTATTCTGACTGTTTTTTAACTCTTTTTTCTCTGCAGTATGGGTCTCCCTGATGTCTTCTTTGCTCTTCTGTAGCCAAGCAAATATCCTTATGATTTTTGCTTAAAATTCTCCATCAGCCATGTTACTTTTATCTGTTTTGCTTAGATCTCTGGCTGTGACCTTATCTTATTATTTCTTTTGGGATTAATTATTCCATCTTGGTATTTTGTCTAAGTCCTTGTCCTCTTGTGTGTGTTAGAAAAGCCTCTTATCTTTCCTGCTCCTGAGAGTAATTGCTTTATGAAGAAGAGCCATATAGTGTCCAGGGAGGGCCTGGTGCTTCAGAGTTTTCTCTGGTGTATGCTGCATGCATTCTCCTGCTGTGCTTTGGTTGCTCTATCCTTCAGGCCAGTGGTCTCCAGAAGCTCTCCTTGCCTGCAGTGGGCAGTGTTTGGATCTTGGCCAGAATGTGGTGAATTTTAACTAGATGTGCTCTGGTCTGCTTGTTAAATGAGCCCTGATGCTACTTCCACTAGAACTGAAGCTTTGCAGAAGTTTCTGGTGGGAGACATAGTGTGGGAAGGGGTTTCTGCTGGTCTTCTGGAGAAGGAGCCTGATGCAGTGGGACTGAGGCCCACTTGTCAGTGAATGGTAGTACCAGCAGAGCCCAGAGGGCAGGATTTGTTGTAAGCAGGTTAGGCAGCCAGTGTTAGCACTGTGTCTTTTTATGCTTATGCTGAAGGGTGAGGGAGGAAATGGTGCCAGCCAGCTTCTTTGTCCCCGGAAAGGTGTCGCCATGCTTTGCTGTTCTCAGGGAAGCACTCTCAGAAGAATGAATATCTTTCTTTTATGTCCCAGAAAAGGCAGGCACTATTTCAGATTGCTGTTTTTGAGCTGTCTTTCTCTGGGTTGCTTGCCTGCCTATAGCAGTGCAGTTCACTTTGGGTTTTATCTTAGCCAAGCCTGCTGACTTTTAAAACTCCAAACTTCAGGGACACACTTTGGCAGGGGCTTGCACTGGCTGGTTATCTGGGGTAGGGTCTAGCTGCTCTGGAATGAATGAAGCTTTGACTAAAAAGAACAGTCACAGTAGAGCACAAGGTCATGGGATTTGGAGCAAAGCAGGCTAAATAGCCAGTGTATGGGTTAGCCACCTTTAGCAGGTTTTCTGTATGCTCAAGGTCAGGAGAGGGAAGGGAAATGGTGACCATTGGCTCCTTTGTCCCCAGAGAGGTGTCTCTGTGAATGCCACCTCTCACAAATGCACTTCAAGAAGGGTTAACAGTCTCTCCTTGTGTGCCTTAGGCAATCCTCAGATTGCTCCATCTGCCCTAGGGTTTTTTGCTTGCCTTTTCTCCAGGAGTAGGGCAATGCCTTCTGGGGTCTATCCTAGCCAAGCCCACCGACCTTTAAAATTCCTGTCTTTGAGACTCACTGGTTGCAAAAACTGACAAAAATTGGCCCCTCTCCTTTGCCCAGCCAATGGCTTTGGGGAAATGTTCTCCTCGTGCATATCCCTGTGCGTTCCACGCTCTATCACCTTTCTCTGTGAACAGGGCTTCTTTCCCTCCAAAGCAGCCATGATCCATTTCTCTCCCAAACCACAACTCCCAATTTCCCTACCTTCCTCCAGGTGGCCTCTTCTCTCTCTCTAGTTGTGCAGTTTGTTCTGTCAGTCTTCAGGTCGATTTCTTGGGTATTCAGAATGATTTGATAATTATCTGTTTGTGTTTGAGGGACAAGACATGTCTAGGATCCTCTTACTACACCATCATCTTTGCTCCAAGACTGATTTGTGAGAAAACTCTTAATTGATTCAACATATACGGAGCGCCTACCACATGCTAGGCACTCTTCTATCCTATAGAGGTATAGAAGTGGGCAAAACAAGTATTCCTGGACTCAGTCATTTAAGCATCTGCCTTTGGCTCGGGCCATGATCCCAGAGTCTCAGGATGAAGTCCCAAATCAGGCTCTCTGCTCAGTGGGGAGTCTGCTTCTCTCTCTGACCCTCCCGCCTCTTATGCTTTCTCTCTCTCTCACTCTCTCTCAAATAAATAAATAAAATTTTTTTAAAAACCCAAATATTCTTGTGTTTATGAAACATACAACAAGAAGCAATTAATTATTTTCACCAGTGGTATAGCAATGTGCTCATTTTTTTCCTTACTGACATTAAGATTACTACTTTTTTAAAGATTTATTTATTTATTTTAGAAAGAGGGAGAGAAAGAGAGAGAGAGAATGGGGGGATAGAAGGAGAGGGAGAGAGGGAATCTCAAGCTGACTCCCAGCTGAGTATAGAGCCTGACTCAGGGCTCGATCCCATGACCCTGAGATCATGACCTGAGCCAAAATCAAGAGTCAAACGCTTAACCGACGGAGCCACTCAGGTGCCCCAAGGTTACTATTTTTTTAAATCTTTGTGACTTTGGTAGGAATAAATCCATGCTCTGTGGTGTTTTAATTTGCATATCTTTAGTTGTTTAGTAAGATTAAGCATTTTTTATGTGTTTTAGCAATTTCTACTTTCTCATTATAAATTCTCTGTTGCAAGTCTTTTGCCAATCTGTCACTTTGGACATAGTATCTTTGACATTCTTTTACTGGAGCTAATTTTCCTTGTTTTTTTGTTTGTTTTGTTTGGCCTATAATTTTCCAGTATTTATTTAGAAACTTCTCCAACTATAAGACTTTTCAGTATTACATTATATCATTTGAATAATACAATTTATTAATAATTTAATTACATTGTAATGAATTTGAGATTCCATGAAGAAATTTTGGAGGAGTAAAGGTATCAAAGTAAAGCTAAACTAATTGTTGTAGTGAGTCCTGATCCAGATGCAATTGTAGCCTTTTAAAATCCTTAATAAACATTCTACTGTCATATACTTTTTTGCTTTTTATTCAAAAATAATTTAAAGCTCAGAGAAAAGATGCCAGATAGTACAAAAAACTGCTGTATTCTCTTTGTTCAGATTGATCAAGTATTTAAGGGTTTGCACCATTTGTTTTACCATTCTCTATTATCTATCTATATCTATCTATCATCTATCATCTATCTGTATCTATATATCCATCCATCCATCTTTGTTAAAATACTTGAATGTAAGTTGTAGGTGTCATTCCCCTTTCCACCCAAAGAATTTCATGATTATTTCCAAAGAACAAGGACATTCAAAATATAAGTTACATCCTATTTTCAACTTAAGAAAATTTAATGCTGATACAGAGCATTTTCTTTTTTCTATCAACCATATTTCAATTTTTCAATTAGTTGAATATTAAACATGATAATAGTTTCCTCCTGCAGTTCATGATAACACATTTCAGCTATTTGTCATATCTTTTTGTTATCTTGAATCTAGAAAGGTTCTTAAGCCTTTCAGACTATGAATTCTGGATCACAGCACTACAGAAGTGGTTTTGTGTCTTGAGCAAGGACATCTTTATTGAGGTATATTATACATAAAATAAAAATCCACTAATTTTATGTGCATATTAATGAGTTTCGGTAAATATATACAGCACAGTCCAGATTTAGAATCCTTCTATTCTCCCAGAAAGTTGCCTTCTATTTACAGTCAATCCCTGTCTCTGACAATGCCCAATGGCAATTGCTGATTGGCTCTCTCTCCGTGTAGTTTTGTCTTTTCTAAGTTTATTATATATGGAATCATACAGTATGTAGGTTTTTGTGTCTGGCTTCTTTCACAAAGCATTGTGTTTTTGATTTTCACCCAGACTGTGCCATGAATTTTCTTTTTATTTCCAAGTAATATTCCATTATATAATATATCATGATTTGTTTATCCATTCACTGGGTGATGGCAATTGGGGTTGTTTCCACTTTTTAATCTATTAGATGTACTGTTATAAACATTCTTAAACAAGTTTTGTCAACCTGCTTCTCCCTCTGCCACTCCCCCTGCTTGTGTTCCCCATCTCGCTGTGTCTCTCTCTGTCAAATAAATAAGATCTTTAAAAAAAAAAAAAACAAGTTTTGTCAAGACATGTTTTCATTTCTCTTGGGTGTATACCTAGGAGTGGAATTGTTAGGTCATCTGGTAACTCTGTTTAACATTTTGAAGAACTGTGAGACTGTTTTTCAAATTGCACCATCTTACATTGCATCAACAATCAATGAAAGTTCCTATTGTGATGCATACACATCAGCATTTGTTTTTAACAGATTTTTGATAATAGCTATTCTTGTGGGTGTTAATTGTTATCACATATAGTTTCAATTTGCATTTGCTTAATATCTAATGATATTTAGATATTATTTATGTTCTTGTTGGAGATTCATGTAACTTATTTGGAGAATATTAAGATCTTTTGACTATACTGAAATTAACTTATTAATCTTTTTATTATATAGTTGTAATAAGATTTACATACTCTTTGTGTATTCTGGATAATAATAAATTTTAGCAAAGTTACTGAGTTATAAAACCATCACCATAATCCTATCATAGAACATTTTCATTAACCCAATAAGATACCTGTATTCCATTTACATTTAATCCATGTCCCCAAATCAATCCCAAGGCAGCTATTAATCTACTTTCTGTTTCTATAAATTTACTTTAAAAAAATTATTTGAGTACAGTTGACACACACTGCCAGATTAGTTTTAGGCATAAAACATAGTGATTTGACAAGTTTATACATTATGCTATGCTCACCACAAGCATAGCTACTATTTGTCACCTATTACAGTACCATTGACTATATTTCCTATGCTGTGACTTTTATTTCTGTGACTTACTCATTCCATAACTGGTAGCCTGTATCTCCCACTGCCTTTCACCCATTTTGCCCATCCCCCCGCCCCCCTTCCCTCTAGTAACTATCAGTTTGTTCTCTGTATTTATAGGTCTGATTCTGCTTTTTGTTTATTCATTTTTTTAGATTCCACATATAAGTGAAATCATATGGTATTGTTTTTCTCAATCTGAATTATTTCACTTTGCACAATACCCCACAGGTCCATCCATGTTACCTCAAATGGCAAGATCGCATCCTTCTTTATAGCTGCATAACATTCCATTATATATATATATATATATATATATATATATATATATATATACATATATATATATATATATATATACACACCAACACTTTCTTATTCATTTGTCCACTGATAGACACTTGGGTTGTTTCTACATCTTGGATATTGTAAATAATGCTGCAATAAACATACAGATGTATATAACTTTCCAAATTAGTGTTTTCATTTTCCTCAGGTAAATACCCAGTAGTGGAATTACTGGATCATATGTGTATTTTTATTTCTAAGTTTTTGAGGAAACTCCATAATGTTTTCCACAGTGGCTTTACCAATTGACATTCTCACCAGCAGTGCCCAAAACTTCTTTTTCTCCACATTCTTGTCTATTTCTTGTTATTTCTTGTATATTTACTTTTAGCCATTCTGACAGGTAAGGTGATATCTCATTGCAGTTTTGATTTGCATTTCCCTGATGATTAGTGATGTTGAGCGTCTTTTCATGTGCCTGTTGGCCATCCCCACATTTCCTCTGGTAAAGTGTCTGTTCAGGAGCTCTGCCCATTTTTAAATTAGATTGTTTGGTTTCCTTCAGTGTTGAGTTGTATAAGTTATTTCTATATTTTGGATATTAGATACTAACCCTTTATCAGATATATTATTTGAAAATATTTTCAGGAGGAACCTGGGAAGATACCAGAGAAGGATCCTAAGTTCATCTTATCCTAGGATACACATAGATAACTGACACATCAGTGCAACTAACCTAGAAAGTGACCCAAAGACTGGCAGACCAGCCTCTTCACAGTTAATCATAGAGAAAAAGCCTCATCAGAAAGGGTGGGGAAAAAAAGAAAGAGCGGGAGAAGTGGAGACATGGTCAGTAACCAAAATTCTGGTGAGACTAACCACAAACAGGAGGGACACCACAAGCATGGAGAAAGGAAGGGAAGAGAACCCACACCAAGCAACATATACATGGGGGAATTACACTGGAAGATGATTCCTCATAACATCTGGCTTTGAAAACCAGTGGGGTTTAACTGCATGAGTTTTTACAATCAGTAAGGCTTAACTCTAGGCTTAGCTCAGGGAGAGCCAGAGGGTGATAGGAAAATGAGTCCCTGCCCATAACAAGAGAGCATAACAAACACCCTCACTGAAATATAACATAGAAGCAGTAGTTTAAAAAACAACTGAAGCATATGGAAGAGATGTGTTTATTAATCTAAGAATGTGTGCAGGAGTGGCAGTAATCTTTAGGAGACTTTTTCAAGAATAGAAGAGCTTCCAAATGCCATTTCTCAACCTCCACCTTAACCTAGATGCTCAGACACTTGTGGCAAACAGCACAAACATTCCCCACATAGCTTCCTAATATCATGTGCCCCTCCCCCAATTTTTCCTGTGAAATCACCCCACCCAACTTCCTCATTTAGAAGGAATCCTTCCGAAGTTGCTCCTGGTGTGTCTCATTCTGCAAGCAGCACAAATGGTCACCAGCACCACTCCAAAATGACTCTTGCCCTAAGGGAGAGGGGAATATAACGGCACACACTTCTTTGATTGTGGCCACAACAATGGGTTAAGAACAGACATCTGATATGACTACAGGCCAGGCCCACAAACAAGCCTCTCAGGGTACAAAGCAGGGAAAGCACTCTGCAGTTAAGTGTGACCACAGACCTGGAAAATGGCCTCAGGCTGGCAACTTGTCTGACTCAACTACAAGCTCAAGGTGGCTCAAGACTGGACCTTTATGGACACAGGCACAAATCTTGCGTACAATAAGCAAAAGGGGCTATTGCAACTGACTGGACTGAAGGCAAACAAGGCTCAGCCACAAGAGTAGGGTACACACAATACACATAGGAGATACCCCTGAAGGACCATAGTTTTAGGAACAAGGGACATTGCACTACAGGACCTCTTATTTAGAAGGTGATTATATTCATGATCAGGAAACATAACTAACTTACCTAATACATAGAAACAAACACAGATTTAAACAAACTGAGGAGACAGAACAATTTGTTCTAAATTAATAAATAAGAAAAAATTACTGCAAAAGAGTTAAATGAAATGTAGATGAGCAATATGCTGATAAATAATTCAAAGCAATAGTGATAAAGATACCTAGTGAACATGAGAATAGTGGAGGATCTTTGTGAGACCTTCAACAAAGAGATAGAAGCTATTTTTAAAAATCAAACATAAAAGACATAAAAGACTAAAAATAACTGAAATTAAAAATTAAAAATACACTAGAGGGAATCCATAGCAAACTAGAGAAAGAAAACTGGATCAGCAAGCTGGAAGACAGTGTAATTGAAAACAACCAACCTGAATAGCAAAAAGAAAAAGAAATAATAAAAAATGAAAACAGTTTATGGGAACTCAGTGACATCATCAAGCATAATAACATTCACCTTATAGGGATCCCAGAAAGAGAAGAGAAAGAAAAAGGGGCAGAAATTTATCAAAGAAATAATAGATGAAAGCATCCCTAATCTGGGAAGGAAACGGACATCCAGATTCAAGAGGCACAGAGAACGAACCCAAGGGGGTTCATACCAAGCCACATAATAGTTAAACTGGCCAAAAGTAGTGATAGAGAATTTTAAAAGAAGCAAGAATAATGAAAACAGATACATACAAGGGAAACCCCATAAGGCTATCAAGTGATTTTTCAGCAGACACTTTGCAGTGCAAAAGAGAGTGGTATAATCAAAGTTCTGAAGGAAAAAAAAAACTGCAACCAGTAATACTTTATCCAGCAGGGCAATCATTCAGAATAGAAGGAAATATAGAGTTTCCCAGACAAACAAGAGTTAAAGGAATTTATCACCACTCAACCAGTGTTAAAAGAAACATTAAAGGGAATTCTTTGAGTGGAAGGCCAAAACCAGGACTAAAAAGTTAGAAAAGAAAAAAATTACAGGTAAATAGAAACATAATAAAAGTAATAGATTAATACTCATACAATCAGTATGGAGGTTAAAGTACAAAAACAATAAAATGGATTATATCTATAAAAATCAAGCTGAGGATTCACAAAATAAAAAGACGTAAAGTATGACATCATATACACAAAACATGGGGTGGGGAATAAAAATTTAGTACTTTTAGAATGGATTCCAACTTAAATGACCATCAACGTACTATAGACGGTTATATGCATAGGATGTTATATGTGAACCTAATGCTAACAACAAATAAAAAAACTGTCATCAATACATAAAAAATAAAGATGGGAATGCAAGCATATCATTAAAGAAAGATATCCAAATATAAGAAAACAGAGTGAAAGAAGGAACAAGAACTATAAAACCAACCATAAGAGAAGTAACAAAATGGCAATAATTACATACCTACCAATAATTACTTTGAATATAAATGGACTAAATGTTTCAATCAAAAGTGATAAGGTGGCTGAATAAAAAGGAAGATCTCTCTATATACTGCCTAGAAAAGACTCATTCCAGACCTAAGGACACATGCAAATTGAAAATGAAGGAAGAGGGGTGCCTGGGTGGCTCAGTTGGTTAAGCATCTGCCTTCAGCTTGGGTCATGATCCCAGGGTCCTGGGATCAAACCCCACATTGTGCTCTCTGCTCATGGGAGCCTGCTTCTCCCTCTCCCTGCTGCTCCCGCTGCTTGTACTCTCTCTCTCTCTCTGTGTCAAATAAATAAAATCTTTTTTAAAAAAAAGAAAGTGAAGAAAGAGAAAAAACATTTATCATGCAAATGGAAGAAAAAAGAAACCTTAGCAATATTATATCAGATAAAATAGACTTTAAAACAGACTATGACAAGAGACAAAGAAGGATGCTACATAATGATGAAGGGAAACAATCAAACAATAAGATACAACAATTGTAAATATTTAATGCACCCAAAACGGGAGCACCTAAATAAATACAGTAACTATTAACATATGTAAGGGGAAAATTAACAGTAATACAATAATATTAAAGCACTTTCACATCCTACTTACATCAATGGATATATCATCCAGAGATAAAAATCAACAAGGAAACAGTGGCTTTGAATAACACATTGGACCAGATGGACCTAACAGATAATTTCAGAATATTCCATCAATAACAGTGGAACACACATTCTTATAAAACACATGGAACATTCTCTGGAATAGATCACATGTTAGGTCATAAAACAAGTCTCAACAATTTTAAAAAATTGAACTCATATCATGCATAATTCTTAATCACAATGATATAAAAGTAGAAATGAACCACACAAAAAAATCTGGAAAGAACACAAATACATGGGAGGCTAAATAACTTGATACTAAAAACAAGTGAGTCAACCAAGAAATCATGAGGAAATAAAAAAATGCATGGAGACAAGTGAAAATGAAAACACAGCAGTCCAAAATCTTACAAATGCTGCAAAAACTGTTCTAGGAAGAAAGATTATAGCAGTTCAGCCCTACCTCAAGAAGTCAAAAAAGTCACAAATGAGCATCCTAAACTTACGCTTAAAAGAGCTGGAAAAAGAAGAACAAACAAAGCCCAAAGTTAGTAGAAAAAATAAAATGATAACAATTATAGCAGAAATAAATGAAATGGAGAATAAAAAATAACAATAGAACAGTTCAACGAAATCCAGAACTGGTTTTTGGAAAGATCAACCAAATTGATAAACATTTATCCAGACTCGGGAGAGAGAGAAGCCAAACAAATAAAATCAGAACTGAAGGATGATAAATAACAACTGACACCAGAGAAATACAACATATTATGAAAAATCTTATGCCACCAAATTGGATAATCTAAAAGAAATGGATTAATTTTTAGAAATATATAACATTCTAAAACTGTATAAAGAAGAAACAGAAAATTTGAACAGACTAATCAGTCTAATAATCATTAGCAATGAAATTGAATCAGTAATAAAAAACAATTCCCAACAAACAAAAGTCCAGGACCAAATGGGTTCACACGTGAATTCTACCAAACATTTAAGGAAGAATTAAAACCTGCTCTTCCCTCTATTCCCCAAAATAGAAGAGGAATTAAGGACTCCAAATACGTTCTACAAGGCCAGCATTACCCTAATACCAAAAGCAGACAAGGATACTACAAAAGAAGAAGAAAGAAGAAGAAGAAGAAGAAGAAGAAGAAGAAGAAGAAGAAGAAGAAGAAGAAGGAGGAGGAGGAGGAGGAGGAGGAGGAGGAGGAGGAGGAGGAGGAGGAGGAGGAGGAGGAGGAGGAGGAGGAGGAGGAGGAGGAGGAGGAGGAAGAGGAGGAGGAGGAGGAGGAGGAGGAAGAGGAGGAGGAGGAGGAGGAGGAGGAGGAGGAGAAGAAGAAGAAGAAGAAGAAGAAGAAGAAGAAGAAGAAGAAGAAGAAGAAGAAGAAGAAGAAGAAGAAGAAGAAAGAAGAAGAAGAAGAAGAAAGAAAACTACAGGCTAATACCTCTGATCAACATTGATGCAAAAACCCTAAACATATTAACAAACTAAATCCAAAAATACATTTTAAAACTCATTCACCACAACCAAGCTGGATTTATTCCATTGTTGCAAGGGTAGTTAAGTATTTCCAAGCCAATTACCTTGATATATCACATTACCAAGAGAAAGAATAAAAACCACATGATTGACAAGCTTCAACATCTGTTCATGATAAAAACTTTCAACAAAGTAGGTTTAGATGTAACATACCTCACGATAATAATGGCCTTATAAAAAGCCCACTGCTAGCACCATACTTCATAGTGAAAAACCAAGAGCTTTTCCTCTAAGATCAGGAATGAGACAAGGATGTCCACTCTCACCACTTTTATTTAATAAGGTAGTGGAAGTCCTAACCACAGCAACTAGAAAAAAAGAAATAAAAGACATTAAAATTGGTAAAGAAGAAGTAACACTTTTACTATTTGCAGATGACATGACGCTATATATAGAAAACAGTAAAGACTCCACAAAAAACTACTAGAAGTAATAAATGAATTCAGAAACTGGCAGGATACAAAATGAATACCCAGTAATTGGTAGCATTACTGTACACTAATAACAAAGTAGCAGAAGGAGAAACTTAAAAAAACACCATTTTACAATTGCACCAAAAAGAATAAACTACCAAGGAATAAACCTAACCAAAGAGGAGAAAGACCTGTACTCTGAAAACTATAAAGCACTGATGAAATAAATTGAAGATGACATTAAGAAATGGAAAGATATTCTATGCCCATGGATTGGAAAAATTAATATTATTAAAATATCTGTATTACCCAAAGAAATCTACAGATTGAATGCAATCCCTGTCAAAATACCAACAGCAGTTTTCACAGGACTAGAACAAATAATCCTAAAATTTGTATGTAACCACAGAAGACCCCGGATAGCCAAAGAAATCTTGAGAAAGAAAAACAAACTTTGGAAGTATAACAATCCCAGATTTCAAGATATATTACAAATCTCTAGTAATCAAAAGAGTATGGCAGTGGCACAAAAATACACACATAGCTCAATCGAACAGAATAGAGACTCCAGATATAAACCCATGACAATATGGTCAATTAATCTATGACAAAGGAGGGAAGAATATATAGTGGGAAGACAGTCTATTCGATGAATGGTGCTGGGAAAACTGAACAATCTGATTAAAATGGTGCTGGAAAACAAACAATCCAATTTAAAAATGGACAGAGGACATGACTAGACATTTTTCCAAAGAAGATATACAGATGGCAAACAGACACATGAAAAGATGTTCAACATAACTAAACATCAGGGAAATGCAAATCAAAACCATTTTAACTTCCTTACCAATATAGATGCTCTTGTTTATTTTTCTTGTCTAATTGCAGTGCTTAGGGCTTCCAGTACTATGTTGAATAAAAGTGACGAGAATGGACATCCTTGTCTTGTTTCTGACCTTTAGAGGGAGAGTTCTCAATTTTTCACCATTGAGTATGATGTTAGCTGTGGCATTTTCATAGATGGCCTTTATTTTGTTGAGGTATGTTCCCTCTAAACTGAGTCTGTTTTGAATTTTTATTATGAGTGGATGTTGAATTTTATCAAATGCTTTTTCAGCATCTATTGATTTTTATCTTTCATTTTGTTGATAGGATGTATGACATTGATTGATTTGAACCATCTTTGCATCCCTGCAATATATCTCACCTGATCATGATGAATGATCTTTTCAATATATTGTTGGTTTTAGTTTGCTAATATTTTGCTGAGGATTTTTGCATCTATCTTCATCAGAGATACTGAGCTGTAGTTTTTTTTTTTTTTTTTTTTTGCGGTGTCTTTGTCTGGTTTTGGTATCAAGGTAATGCTGGGTTTGTAGAATGTTTTGGAGGGTTTCCTTCCTCTTCTGGTTTTTGGGGATATTTTGAGGATAATATGTATTAACACTTCTGTAAATGTCTGGTAGCATTCCACTATGAATCTATCTGGTACTGGACTTTAATTTTTTGTTATTTTTTTATTAATGATTCAATTTCATTATTTGTAACTGGCCTGTTCAGATTTTCTATTTATTTGTGGTTCAGGTTTGGAAGATTGTATGTTTCTAGGAATTTATCCATGTCCTCCAGGTTGTTCAGTTTCTTATCATGTCATTTGTTTTGTAGTATTCTTATAATCCTTTGTATTTCTTTCTTTTTTTAGACCCTTTTTCTACTTTATTTTTTTAAAATCTCTTATTTAAATGCCAGTTAGTTAACATACAGTGTAATATTAGTTTCAGGTGTAGAATTTAGTGATTCCACACTTACATACAACACCCATTGCTCATCACATGTCCACTCCTTAATCCCTACCACTTATATAACCTAACCCCCCACAAACCTCCCCTCTGGCAACTACCAGTTTGTTCAATATAGTTAAGAGTCTATTTCTTGGTTTGCCTCTTTCTCTCTTTTTATTTCTATGATCATTTGTTTTGTTTCTTAAATTCCATATATGTGTGAAATCATATGGTATTTCTCTTTCTCTGACTGACTTATTCCACTTAGCATAATACTCTCTAGCTTCATCCATGTCACTGTAAACGGCAAGATTTCATTCTTTTTGATGACTGAGTAATATTCCATTGTGTGTGTGTGTGTGTGTGTGTGTGTGTGTGTGTGTGTGTGTGTATCCCCTCTTCTTCTTCTTCTTTTTTTTTAACGATTTTATTTATTTGACAGAGAGAGACACAGTGAGAGAGGGAACACAAGTAGGGGGAGTGGGAGAGGGAGAAGCAGGCTCCCCACGGAGCAGGGAGTCTGATGCGGGGCTTGATCCCAGGACCCTGGGATCATGACCTGAGCCAAAGGCAGATGCTTAACAACTGAGCCACCCAGGTGCCCCTATACCACCTCTTCTTTATCCATTCATCAGTCAATGGACATTTTGGCTGCTTCCAAAATTTGATTATTGTAGATAATGCTGCTATAAACATCAGAGTGCTTATATCTGGAATTAGTATTTTTGTATTCTTTGGGTAAATACCTAGTAGTGCAATTGCTGGGTCATAAGGTAGTTCTATTTTTAACTTTTTGAGGAACCTTCGTACTGTTTTCCAGGGTGGCTGCACCAGTTTGCATTCCCACCAAAAATGCATTACAGTTCCCCTTTCTCCTCATCCTCGCCATCATCTTGTTTCTTGTGTTGTTGACTTTAACCATTCTGACAGGAGTGAGGTGATATCTAATTGTAGTTTTGTATTTCCCTGATTATGAGTGATGTTGAGCATCCTTTCATATGTCTGTTGGCCATCTGTATGTCTTCTTTGGAAAAAATATTTATTCATGTCTTCTGCCCATTTTTAGTTAGATGATTTGTTTTTTGGGTGTTTGTGTTTTATAAGTTCTTTATATATTTTGGATACTAACTCTTTATCCGATATGTCATTTGCAAATCTCTTTTCCCATTCCATAGGCGGCCTTTTAGTTTTGTTGATTATTTCCTTTGCTGTGTAGAAGCTTATTATTTTGATGTAGTCCCAATAGTTTTTTTTTTTGTTTTTGTTTCTCTTGCTTCAGGAGGCATATCTAGTAAGTTGCTATGGCCAATTTCTAAAAGGTTACTGCTTGTGTTCTCTTCTGGGATTTTTAATGGTTTCATGTCTAATATTTAGGTCTTTAATCCATTCTGAATTTATTTTTGTGTATGGTGTAAGAAAGTGATCTATAGTTTCATTCTTTTGCATGTTGCTGTCCAGTTTTCCCAACACCATTCATTGAAGAAACTGTCTTTTTCCCACTGTATAATCCTTTATATTTTTGTAGTGTCAGTTATTCTCTGGTCTTATTTCCGATTTTATTTATTTGGGTCCTTTCTCTTTTTTTCTTGATGAATGTGGATAAAGGTTTGTCAGCTTTGTTTATGTTTTCAAAGAACCTGCTCTTGGTTTCATTGACTTTCTTTCTTTCTTTCTTCTTTCTTTTTATTTTTTAAATTTCTTTAATAATGTTCAGTTAGCCTCTGTATAGTACATCATTAGTTTTTTTATGTAGTGTTCAATGATTCATTAGTTTGTTTGTTTGTTTCTTTCTTTCTTTTTCTTTCTTTCCTATCTCTATCATTTATTTCTCTCCTGGTCTTTATTATTTCCTTTCTTCTACTTACCTTGGACTTTGTTTCTTCTTTTTCAACTTCCTTTAGGTGTAATGTTAGAATGCTTATTTGAGCTTTTTTCTGTTTCTTGAGGTATGCTTGTATCACTATATACTTCCTTCTTAGAACTGCTTTTGCTATGTCCCAAAGGTTTTGGACCATTTTGTTTTCATTTTCATTTGTCTCTGTTTTTTTTTTTTATTTTTATTTTTTATTTTTATTTTTTTTTAAAGATTTTATTTATTTATTTGAGAGAGAGAGAATGAGAGATAGAGAGCACGAGAGGGAAGAGGGTCAGAGGGAGGAGCAAACTCCCTGCCGAGCAGGGAGCCCGATGTGGGACTCGATCCCGGGACTCCGGGATCATGACCTGAGCCGAAGGCAGTCGCTTAACCAACTGAGCCACCCAGGCACCCTGTTTTTTTTTTTTTTAATTTCTTCTTGAGTACGTCATTGATACATTGGTTATTTAGTATCATGTTGTTTATTCTCCATAGATTCGGTTTTCTTTTTCCAGTTTTTTTCGTTGTGATTTATTTCTAGTTTCATACCGTTGTGATTGGAAAAGTGCATGGTATGATCTCAGTCTTCTTAAATTTACTGAGGCATGTTTTATGGCCTATTGTGTGATATATTTTGGAGAATGTTCCATGTGCACTTGACAAGAATGTGTATTCTGTTGTTTTGGGATGGAATATTCTATATATGTTTATGTCCATCTTGTCCAATATGTCATTCAAAGGCATTTTGTCCTTACTGATTTTCTGTCTGGATGATCTCTCCACTGATGTTAAGTGTAGTGTTAAAGTCCCCTACTATTATTGTATTACCATCAATTTCTCTTTATATCCATTAATAAAATGTATGTATTTAGGAGCTCCAATGTTGTGTGTGTAGATATTTACAATTGTTATATCCTCTTTTGGGATTGATTCCTTTATCATTATTTAATACCCTTCTTTGTCTCTTGTCTTTGTTTTAAAGTCTATTTTTTATGACATAAGTATTGACATCCTGGCTTGTTTTTCACTTCCATTTAAGTAGTGAATGTTTTCCATCCCTTCACTTTTAATCTATTTGTGTATTTAGGTCTGAGGTGAGTCTTCTGTAGGCTGTGTGTAGATGGGTTTGTATTTATATCCATTCTGGCACCCTATGTCTTTTGATTGGAACATTTAGGCCATTTACATTTGATTATTGTTAAGCATGTAGTTATTGTCACTTTTAAAATTTCTTTTCTGGTTGTCTTTCTAGTTCTTCTGAGTTTTTTTCTTCTTCTCTTGTGCACTTTTTTTGTGTTTGATCAGTATCTATAGTGTTATGTTTCGCTTTCTTTCTCATTATTTTTTGTGTATCTACTATAGGTTTTGGATTTGTGGTTTCCATGAAGTTCATATGTGACATCCTAAGTAAATAGCAGTCTTTATTAATCTGATTGTCCTTTAAGGTCAAACACATTATAAAATAAAACCAAAACAATAACAACAACAACAAAAAAACAGAAAAAGAAACAAAAACTTCTTTCTCTGTTTTTCCCTTCTCTTCCTTTTATACTCCCTTCTCCACATTTTATGTGTATATTGTCATATTTTACATCTTTTTATTCATAATTTTCTTATGTCTAATTATGGCTATTTCTCTTCCAATAAAGAAGTAGCTTTAACATTTCTTGTAAGTCTGGTGTATTAGTGATAAACTCCATTATCTTTTGTTTTTCTGTGAAACTTTTATGTCCCCTTCAAATCTAACGATGACGTTGCTGGATAGAGTATTATTGCTTGTAGTTTTTTTTTCTCCTTTCAGTACTTTGAATGTATCATGCCCTTTTCTTCTGGCCTGCAAAGTTTTTGCTGAATAATAAGCAGATAGCCTTATATCTTTTTCCTTGAAAGTAAATTTTTGTTTCTCTTTGCTGCTTTTAAGGTTTTTTCTTTATCTTTAAACTTTGCATTTTAATTATGTGCCATGGTGTAGACCTCCTTGTGTTCCTCTTGTTTGGAACTCCCTGTGCTCCTTGAATCTGGCCATGTATTTCCTTCCCTAGGTTAGGGAAGTTTTTAGCTGTTATTTCTTCAAATAAATTTTCTGCTCATTTCTTTCTCTTCTTGGGATCCCTATAATGTGAATTATTTTTCTTTGCTATTTAGCTTGGGTGCTTTTCATTACCCTGTCTTCCAAGTTATTGATAAATTCTTCTACATTTGCCAATCTGTTGATTCCCTCTACTGTATTATTTATTTTAGTTACTGTATTCTTCAACTCTGGTTCCTTTTTATATTTCCTATCTCATTACTAAAGGTCTCACTGAGTTCTTCCATTCTTTCCTAGTGAGCATCTTTACAATTGTAACTTCAAATTCTTTATCAGGCATATTCCTTAGCTCTGTATCATTTAGTTCTTTTTCTGAGGTTTTGTCTTGTTTTCTTTTGGAGTATATTCCCCTCTCTCTCCCCATTTTGCTTGATTTTTTTAATGTTTGTTTTCATGGATCAAGAGGGTACTTCTTCTAAACTTGAAATAGTGATTTCGGGTATGGTCATTCCCTATGTAGACTATGTGTGCTTGGTGAATTTTGCTGTCTGGCTGGAGTTGTGACTGGCATGGGCTGGGAATCCCATGGCTTTCAATGCAGTGGGTACCTTAGCAGGATAGCTAAGGCCAAAGTGCATGCAAGCTGGTGTGTCCCAATATTCTACACACATAGTGTGCCCTGGAAGGATATCAAAGCTGAAGTTTAAGCAAGATGGTGTGTTCCCAGGTTCTATGCACTGAGGGCACCCTGGCAGGTCAGGTGAAGCTGAAATGGGTGTAAGGAGGCATGTTCTTGGGCATTCTGGGCAAGAGGTTTCTTGGGGGGGGCAACTGGAGCTTAGGTGTTGTGTGGGCTAAGAGGCCCCTGTGTTCTCTGCTCAGAGTGTTCCCTGGCAAGATAGTTGAAACTAAAGTGAATGCAAGCCAGGAGGACCCAGTTTTCTATGCACAGGTGGCACCTTGGCATGGTAGCTGAAGCTGGACTGGGTGTAAGCCAGGATGTTCCAGGGTTGTCAGTGCAGAGGGTTTTCTGGCTTGACAACTGGAGCTGAGTCTGGGGTGGCTGGGAGTGTTCCAGAAGCCCATGTGCATAGGGAATCCTGGTAGGGTGGCTGGATCTGAAGTAGATGTGAGTTGGGAGGTTCTGAAATTCTCTATACTGGGGGTGTCCTAGAAAGCCAACTGAAGACAAAGTGCTGTGAACCTGGAGTGTTCTAGGGTGCTTTGCACATTTGTCACCATGGCTCAATGGCTGGAACTATAGTGAGCACTAACCAAGGTGTCCCAGTGTGCATTGCCTTCTGACCACCTTGGTGGGACAGCTGGGGCTGGTATGGGCTAGAGGCTTGGGGCTCACTGACGCATCTGGTTAGTTAGGGCACCTGGATGCTGCATTGGTCTGTGCTTCCAAGGTGGAGAAGAATGTAAATGATGTCTCCTAGCCCCTCCCAATCTCAAAGCATTCCTGCAGCTCCTCTGCCATTTCACAGAGTTATAGGGCTGGCTCAGTTATAGGCTAGTTGCTCTTTTAAACCATGGCTTTTCTTCTGTGTCCCCATGTGATCTGGGCTGGTGTGCGCCAGGGGAACAGGGGCTTGCTGAAGTGGAAAGCTGGCTCCATCTCCAGACCCAGCTCTGATCTGTACTTTCATGTTGGAGGCCAAGTATAAACTGTGTTGTTCTCTAGTTCTCTGACTCAGAATGAGTTTCTGCAGCTCATTTACCATTTGGTGGAGTTCTAAGGCTGGCTCCTTTATAAACTGGTTGCTCCTTTGAACCATGGCTTCTTTTTTTCTGTGCCCAAGCACAGAGGAATCTGTTCCAGGTTTCTCAGTACTATCCATCCCACTGCAGTTCACAGAGTCAGGGATGGGGGTTCCCTTCCTTATCATGTCTCTATCTCTCTTGATGTTTTCATCTGACAATTTCTCCATTTTCTCTTCTGCAGAAGCTCTTCAGTTGGCCTTAAGTTCTTCAGGAGGGATTGCTCAATAAATAGGTGTCACTTGGTGTGCTCTGTGCAGGAGGTGAGTTCAGGGTTTTCTTACATTGCCATTTTGGATGAGACTATATATTTGCTTTTATGTGACTTTTCACATAAATGGAATCATATAATATATGATCTGTTGGCTTCTTTCAGTAAGAAGTTTCTTAAATTTATCCATCTTGTAGCATGTACCAGAATTTCATTCATTTTTATGACTGAATCATATTCCACTGTATAGATATACCAACTTCATCAGTTGGGGTGTTCCAATTTTGGCTATTATGAGTAATATTCCAAGAACATCTATGTATAAAATTTTTGTAACAATTTTATGGAGATATATTTCAGATACCATTCAACCCATCCAGTGAAAGTATAGTAAATTGTGGTAAACTACAGTATAGTTTTTAGTATATTCATAGAATTGTGCAATTATCAATCACTACAATAAACTTTAGAATATTTTTATAACTTTAAAATACAACCCCACAAATTTGGCCTATCACTTCTCCTCAATTCTAATCACTAATCTATTTAATCAATCACTAATCTATTTTCTTTCTGTATAGATTTGTTACTTCTGGACATTTCATATAAATGGAAAAATATCATGTATGGTCTTTTATGATTGGCTTATTTCATTTCAAGTTTCATCCATATTGTAACATGTATCAGTAGTTCCTTCCTTTTTATGGCCTATTTATATTGCATTGTATGGATATACCACATTTGTGTATCCATTAATCAGTTGATGAATATTGTAATAGCTTCCACTTTGGAGCTATTACAAATAATGCTTTGAACATATGTGTCTGATTTGTGTGGACATAATTTTATTTCTTTTTGAGCATATATCCATGACTAGAATTACTTGGCCAAATGATCTACATTTTGAGGAACTAGCAAACAGTTTTTTTTTAATTCATTGAGTTTTTTATTTAATTCTGGTACAGTTAACATGTAGTATTATATCAGTTTCAGGTGTACAATATAGTGATGCAACAATTCTATACATTGCTCAGTGCTCATTAAGATAAGTGTACTCTTTAATCCCCATCTCTTATTTCACCCATTTCCCCACCCACCTCCCTTCTGGTAACCATTAGTTTGTTCTCTATAGTTAAGAGTCTGTTTCTTGGTTTCTCTCGCTTTCTCTCTCTCTCCCTTTGCTGCTGTTTTTTGTTGTTGTTGTTGTTTCTTAAATTCTACATATGAGTGAAATTATATGGTGTTTTTCTTTCTCTGATTGACGTATATCACTTAGCTTTATACTGTCTGGCTCCACGAATGTCTGTCCAAATGGCAAGATTTCAGTCTTTTTTAGGTGAGTAATATTCATATATATAAATAGATATATAGATATATAGATATATACATGTATACCAATATATATGTATATATACCATATACACCAACATATATATACATATATATACCATATATACCAATATATAACATATATACTATATATATACACACACACACCATATATACCTCTCTCTATATTTATATATTTATCTCGGCTCAGGTCATGATCCTGGAGTCCCGGGATTGAGTCCCGCATCGGGCTCCCTGCTCGGCAGGGAGTCTGCTTCTCCCTCTGACCCTAACCCCTCTCATGCTCTCTCTCTATCTCTCAAATAAATAAATAAAATCTTATCTCTAATATATCTATCCCTAGATATATATCTATCTATCTCTATTTATATATATATATGTATATATATATACACACACAGAGAGAGAAACACACACACACAGACATACACAGACATCTTCTTTATCCATTTGTCAGTCAATGGACACTTGGGCTGCTTCCATTATTTGGCTTTTATAAATAAAGCTGAAATAAACATACAGGCACATATATCTTCTTGAATTAGTGTTTTTTTACTTTTTGGGTAAATATCCAGTAGTGTGATTACTGGGTCACAGGGAAGTTTTATTTTTAATTTTTTGAGAAACGTCCATACTATTTTCCAAAGTGCCTGCACCCGTTTGCATCAGAGAAAATGAGATAGAGAGAGAGAGCATGAGAGGGGGGAGCATCAGAGGGAGCAGCAGACTCCCCGGTGAGCAGGGAGCCTGATGCGGGACTCGATCCCAGGACTCCAGGATCATGACCTGAGCCGAAGGCAGTTGCTTAACCAACTGAGCCACCCAGGCGCCCTGATTGCATTTTCTTGATGATGTGTAATGATGAGAATCTTTTCAGGTGTCTGTTGGCCATCTGTATGTCTTCTTTGGAGAAATATCTGTTCATGTCTTCTGCCCATTTTTAAGTTGGATTATTCATTTTTGGGTGTTTAATTTTATGTTATTTACATATTTTGGATACTAACACTATATTGTATATATCATTTGCAAATATCTTCTCTCATTCGGTAGGTTGTCTTTTATTGATTGTTTCATTTGCTATGCAGAAACTTTTTACATTGATGTAGCAACAGAAAGAGAAATTAAGAAAAGAATGTCATTAACACCTGCACCAAAAATAATAAAATACCAGGGAATAAGGAAGATGGCAGCAAAAGTAGGAGGACCCTAGGTTTGTCTTGTCCCGTGAATACAACAAGATAATTAAAACACCTAAATATAACAGAAATCGACCTGAAGACTGGCAGAACAAATTCACAACTAAAGGTAGTAAAGAGTCCAAACTGAAGAAGGTATGAAGTGCAGAAGCACAGTTTGGGGGGAAAATGGGTCACAGATGCTGTGGTGGGGAGGGAAATGCTGTCATGGAAAGGATGAGAGACAAACTAGCACACAGGGGTGCACACAGGGAAAATGAATCCCTATAGGAATTGGCTTGGAAAGTGACAGACACCAAATTTCTTGAATTCTTTCAACCAGCAGAATTAAAGCCTAAAGATTTAAAGGTCAACCAGCTTGGATCAGGGAGAGCCTGGAGGCATTTATGTTGTTCTTCAAGAGAAGGCAGGCAAACAGCCCACAAACATGTAGAATAGAAACAGCATTAACAGATCACCTGCGGCACACAGTGGGGATGTTAGCTTCTCATCTTGGAACATGTCTCAAAGAGGGACATTCACAAAGAGACCCCTCTAGGAATAAAAGAATTGGCAAGTGACATTTCCTTCAAAAGCCTCTCAGTAAAAGCACAGAGCCACCTGCAGTAACCACCACAACACTGACACTACCTACATTTCTTTTGTTGTTGTTTACATTTTTTTCATTTTTTATTAAATTTCAACTTAATTAACATATACTGTATTATTGGCTTCAGAGGTAGAATTTAGTGCTTCATCATTTGCATACAACACCCAGTGCTCATTATATCAAATGCCCTCCTTAATGCCCATCTCTCCCAGTTAGCCCATCCCCCCACCCACCTCCCCTCCAGCAACCCTCAGGTATTTCCTATAGTTAAGAGTCTCTTGGAGTGCCTGGGTGGCTCAGTTGTTAAGCGTCTGCCTTTATTTTATTTTATTTTATTTTATTTTATTTTATTTTATTATGTTGTTAGTCACCATACAATACATCATTAATTTTTGATGTAGTGATCCACGATTCATTGTTTTCGTATAACACCCAGTGCTCCATGCAGTACGTGCCCTCCTTAATACCCATCACCGGGCTAACCCATCCCCCCAACCCCCTCCCCTCTAAAACGCTTTTTGTGTCTCAGAGTCCATAGTCTCTCATGGTTCATCTCTCCCTCTGAGTTCCCCCCCTTCATTTTTCCCTTCCTTCTCCTAATGTTCTCCATGCTATTCCTTATGTTCCACAAATAAGTGAAACCATATGATAATTGACTTTCTCTGCTTGACTTATTTCACTCAGCATAATCTCCTCCAGTCCCATCCATGTTGATGTAAAAGTTGGGTATTCATCCTTTCTGATGGCTGAGTAATATTCCATTGTATATATGGACCACATTTTCTTGATCCATTCATCTGTTGAAGAACATCTCAGCTCTTTCTACAGTTTGGGGATTGCGGACATTGCTGCTATGAATATTGGGGTGCATATGGCCCTTCTTTGCACTACATCTGTGTCTTTGGGGTAAATACCCAGTAGTGCAATTGCTGGGTCATAGGGTAGCTCTATTTTTAATTTTTTGAGGAAACTCCACACTGTTTTCCAAAGTGGCTGTACCAACTTGCATTCCCACCAACAGTGTAGGAAGGTTCCCCTTTCTCCACAACTTCTCCAACATTTGTTGTTTCTTGCCTTGTCAATTTTTGCCATTCTAACTGGTGTAAGGTGGTAAGCGTTGGCCTTTGGTTCAGGTCATGATCCCAGGGTCCTGGGATCAAGCCCCACATCAGGCTCCCTGCTCAGCAGGAAGCCTGCTTCTCCTTCTTCCACTCCCTCCACGTGTGTTCCCTTTCTCTCTCTGTCAAATAAATAAATAAAATCTTTTAAAAAAAAGAGTCTCTTATGGTTTGCCTTCCTCTTGGTTTTCATTTTATTTTGTTTTTCCTTCCCTTCCCTTATGCTCATTTGTTCTGCTCCTTGAATTCCACATATGAGTGAAATCATATGGTATTTGTCTTTCTCTGACAGACCTATTTCACTTAGCTTAATGCCCTCCAGTTCCATCCAAGTCACAAATGGCAAGATTTTATTCCTTTCAATGGCTTCATAATATTCCATTGTATATATATATATATACACACACCACCTCTTTATCTATTCATCTGTTGACAGATGTCTGGGCTCTTTCTATATGTTGGCTATTATGAACATTGCTGTTATAAAAGTTGGAGTGCATATGCCCCTTTGAATCACTATGTTTGTACCCTTTCAAAAAATACTGAGTAGTGCAATTTCTGGGTAGCAGGGGAGCTCTATTTTTAACTTCTTGAGGAACCTCCATACTGTTTTCCAGAGTGGCTGCACCAGTTTACATTCTCACCAACAGTGTAAGGGCTCCCCTTTCTCCACATGCTTGCCAATACCTGTTGTTTCCTGAGTTGTTCATTTTAGTCATTCTGACCAGTGTGAGGTGGTATCTCATTTGGGTTTTAATTTGTATTTCCCTGATGCTGGGTGATGTTGAGCGTTTTTTCATGTTGGACATTTGTGTATCTTCCTTGGAGAAATGTCTGTTCATGTCCTCTGACTGTTATTTGACTGTATTGTTTGTTTTTTAGATGTTGAATTTGGTAAGTTCTTTATAGATTTTAGATACTAGCCCTTTATCTGATAAGACATTTGCAAATATTTCTTCTATTCTGTAGGTTGCCTTTTAGATTTGTTGACTGTCCTTTCCTGTGCAAAAGCTTTTAATCGTGAAGAAGCTCAATAGTTCCTTTTTACTTTTGTTTCTCTTGTCTTAGGAGATGTGTTTAGTTAAGAAGTTGCTGTGGCCTAGGTCAAAGGGGTTGCTGCCTGTGTTCTCCTCTAAGCTTTTGATGGATTCCTGTCTCACATTTAGGTCTTTCATCCATTTTAGAACTGAGAGCTTCTAAGTTTGAGACCATGACAAGGATGTGCAGTCTCCCCACTGTTGTTCAGCATAGTACCGAAAGTCCTAGCCTCAGCGACTAGAAAAAATAAATAAATAAAAGTCATCCAAATTGGCAAAGAACAAGTCAAACTTACACTCTTTGCAGATGACATGATATTCTATGTAGAAAATCCAAAGGACTCCACCAAAAACTTGCTAGAACTGACACAGGATTTCAACAAAGTTGCAGGGTACAAAATCCATACACAGAACTCAGTTGCATTTCTATACACTAATAATGAAGCAGAAGGAATATAAATAAATGAATTAATCCCATTACAATTGCACCAAAAACCATTACATATGTTGATATTAACCTAACCAAAGAGATAGAAGGTCTGTACTCTGAAAACTTTAGAACACTTGTGAAATAAATTGAAGAAGACACAATGAATTGGAAAAACATTGTATGCTTATGATTGGAAGAACAAATATTGTGAAAATGTCTATGTTACCCAAAGCAATCTACACATTCAATGCAATCCCTATCAAAATACCATCATTTATTTTTCACGAAGCTGGAACAAACAATCCTAAAATGTGTATGGAACCATAAAAGACCTCCAATAGCCAAAGGAATGTTGAAAAAGAAAACCAAAACTGGAATCATTCCATTTCTGGACTTGAAGTTGTATTACAAAACTATCGTCATCAAGACAGTATGGTACTGGCACAAAAACAGACACGAAGAGTAATGGCACAGAATAGAGAGCCCACAAATGGATCTTCAACTCTATGGTCAACAAATCTTCAACAAAGCAGGAAAGAATATCCATGCACAGAACTCAGTTGCATTTCTATACACTAACAATGAGGCAGAAGAAAGATAAATCAAGGAATTAATCCCATTTAAAATTGCACCAAAACTCATAAGATACCTAGCAATAAACCAAACCAAAGAGGTAAAAAATCTGGACTCTGAAATCTATAGAATACTTATGAAAAAAATTGAGAAAGACACAAATAAATGGAAAAACATTCCATGCTTATGGATTGGAAGAACAAATATTGTTAAAATGTCTATGCTACCCAAAGCAATCAGCACATTTAATGCAATCCTTATCAAAATACCGTCAACATTCTTCTGTTAGCTGGAACAAAAAATCCAAAGCTGTAATCATCAAGACAGTATGGTACTGGCACAAAAATGACACATAGAGTAATGGAACAGAATAGAGAACCTACAAATGGACCCTTAACTCTATGGTCAACTAATCTCCAACAAAGCAGAAAAGAATATCCAGGGGAGAAAAGACAATCTCTTTAGCAAATGGTGTTGGGAAAATTGGACAGCCACATGCAGAAGAATGAAACTGGAGCATTGCCTTACACCATACACAAAAATAAACTCGAATGGATGACAGGACTAAATATGAGACAGGAATCCATCAAAATCCTGGAAGAGAACACAGGCAGCAACCTCTTTGACCTCAGCCACAGCAACATCTTGCTAGACACATCTTCAAAGACAAGGGAAACAAGGCAAAAATGAACTATTGGGACTTCATCAAGATAAAAAGCTGTTGCACAGCAAGGAAGCAGTTGACAAAACCAAAACACAGCTGACCGAATTAGAGAAGATATTTGCAAATGTCTTGTTAGATAAATAGCTAGTATCCAAATTCTATAAAGAACTTATTAAACTTAACACCCAAATAACAAATAATTAAGTCAAGAAATGGAAGACATGAACAGACATTTCTCCAAAGAAGACATTCAAATGGCTAACAGGCACATGAAGAAATGCTCAACATCACTCAGCATCAGGGAAATACAAATAAAAAAATCAAAACCACGATGAGAGACCATTTGACACTGGTCAGAATGGCTAAAATTAACAAGTCAGGAAATGACAGATGTTGGCGAGAATGTGAGAAAGGGGAACCCTCTTACACTGTTGGTGGGAATGCAAGCTGGTGCAGCCACTCTGGAAAACAGTATGGAGGTTCCTCAAAAAGTTGAAAATAGAGCTACCCTATGACCCAGCCATTGCACTACTGGGTATTTATCCCAAAGATACAAATGTAGTGATCTGAAGGGCTACCTGCACCCCTATGTTTGTAGCAGCAATGTCCACAATAGCCAAACTATGGAAAGAGCCCAGATGTCCATCGACATATGAATGGAAAAAGATGTGGTATATATATACAATGGAATACTACTCAGCCATCAAAAAATGAAATCTTGCCATTTGCAACGACATGGATGGAACTACAGGACCTCATGTTAAGTGAAATAAGTCAATCAGAGAAAGACAATTATCATATTATCCTACTCATATGTGGAATTTATGAAACAAAACAGAGGGTCATATGGGAAGGGAGAGGAAAAATAAAACAAAATGAAATCAGAGAGGGAGACAAAACCATAAAAGACTCTTAATCATAAGAAACAAACTGAGGGTTGCTGGAGGGGAGTGGAGTGGGGTATGGGGTCACTGGGTGATGGACACTGAGAAGGGCATGTGATGTAATGAGCAATGGGTACTATATGAGCGTGATGAATCACTGAACTCTACCTCTGAAACTAATAATACACTATATGTTAATTAATTGAATTTAAATTAAAAAATAAATAAAATGGGGAAAAATAAATAGAATTATATAATAAAAGAAACAAGATAACACATATGAGAGCCCTTTGAAAGAATGTCAGTCACTGTATAATTTCTGTTTTACAGTAACTTACAGAATGCTTATCCTTAAACAGATACAAACATAAATTCAATCATTGGGAAATTTAATCACTATTTTCATTGAGCACTTTAGTTTAGCACATAGTAAGTGACAATTTTCTCTGTGATATATTTTTTAAAGATTTTATTTATTTATTTGACAGATAGAGACAGCGAGAGAGGGACCACAAGCAGGGGGAGTGGGAAAGGGAGAAGCAGGCTTCCCGCCGAGCAGGGAGCCCAATGTGGGGCTCTATCCCAGGACCCTGGGACCATGACCCGAGTCGAAGGCAGACGCCTAACAACTGAGACACCCAGGCACCCCATCTGTGATATATTTTGATAGTTACATTATAAATCAAAACAAATATGTGTGACCTAAGATGAGGGGCAGAGGTGAAGGCTATCAAGAGCAGTGGGAGATTTATCACTTTAGCTGAGTAACTCCCTTAGTGTTGCCCCAGACACCTGGAACCAACCCAGGAATAAGGTATTTTCTATCCTTTATCGCCACAAAACCTAAGTCTTAATGAGGATGTTTCCAAATAGGAAATAAAGAGTGATGAGTCACAGAGGAAAAGACCTAAGTGTTTGTCAGGTCATAATCCTCTTACCATGAATCCAAAACAGTTTATGAAGAAGGCAACCCAATCCTCAGATAATGAACCTTAATTGTGCAACTGGCTGCAGTCCTCAAAGACTACAAAAGGCCTAAAGAAATTAACCTTGGGGATGGTGAAATATGGGGACGAAAGGGTCAGCATTTTCATGTAAGAGAGATCAGAAATCTGAGCCTCTGACCATGCCTTATCTAATGGCCTTTTGACATTTCCAAGTGCTGCTGGTCTAGAGAGGTTTATTATGAAGTTCATCCATCCATTCTTCTTCTTCTTCTTTTAATGTCAAAATAGGGAAGAAGAATGGCTTAAAGGAAAAGGGGATTTGCTAAGAGAGGTTGCTTGGTACAGGGTCATTCCCTGTGTAGGTCAGAAGCCCTCACCACCCAGTGGAAATTCACTGAGTTAGATTGCAGCTAAGACTCCCTTTCTCTGTGGTGCAAATTGAGTTGATATTTCACTGGTTTCTACATACTTGATATTCATTGACTTTTTATTTTTCTTTTAAAAAATATTTTATTCATTTGACAGAAAGCAAGAGAGAGGGCACAAGTAAAGGGAGCAGCAGAGGGAGAGGGAGAAGCAGGCTCCCCACTGAGCAGGGGACCTGATGCAGGACTCTATCTCAAGACCCTGGGATCACGACCTAAGCCAAAGGCAGATGCTTAACCGACTGAGCCACCCAGGCACCCCTTCATTGACTTTTTCTTCCAAGGTTGAGTTAATCCCAGATTGTAAATTCTGCCCTTTTTGAAGCTGAAGGGACTCTCTTGAAACATGAAGTTGCAAGCAGAGAGCACCCCAATATAAAGAAATTTGGGATATAGAAATATGAATGAGTGTTCCCATTTCTGAATATTTTGGCAACATTGACCATTCTCAATAGTGTTAGAATGCCTAATGACCCGATGATTATTGTTCACTGACATCGCACATCTGTTGTATAGGTTAGACTATTTCCTAAGCCCACCAACCACTACCATCTCTCCTGCTGCCCCCTCCCATCACTAAATAACTCTAACTGCTTTAGCTATAAGAGATGGAATAATCAGTAGTTAAAGGACTTGGAAACAATAGTAATAAATGACTGGCACATTCCATTTTATAAATAACTGTTTAATAAACACAAGACTGGTGCTTGAAAAAAATAAATAGTAAATTAAAAAATTGGATATAGAAGAATCATAACTCAATCTAATAAATTTCATATATGAGAAGCCCTCAGCTAACAGCATACTTAATGGTGAAATGTTGAAATCTTTTCCTTTATGTTAATAATAAGACAAGGATTTCCACTTTCACCAATCCTATTGAACATAGTTCTGAAAGTCCTTAGAAAAGCAATTAGTCAAGAAAAAGAAATAAAAGGCATCCATTTTGGAAAGGAAAAAAAGAGAAATGGTTTCTGTCTGAAGATGATGCTCTTATATATAAAAACCTTAAGACTCTGCCAAAAATCTTTTAGAATAAATGAATGCAGCAATGTTGCAGAATATAAAATCTACATACAAAAATTAGTTGTACTTCTATACTCAAACAATGACATATATGAAAGAGATATAAAGAAAATCATCCAACTTACAAAAGCATAAAAAGCAATAAAATATTTAGGAATAAATTTAGCTAAGAAGGGAAAAGATCTGAAAAGTACAAGACATTAATAAAAATAGTAAGACACAAATAGGAAAGTCATCCTGTGTTTATGAATCAAAGGAATTAATATTGTTAAAATGTTCATTCTGCCCAAAGCCATCTATAGATTCACTGCAATTTCTATGAAAATCCCAATGGTATTTTTCAGAAAAATAGAAAAAATAATCTTAAAATTTATAAGGAACCTCAAAAGGCTCTGAATAGACAAAACAATCTTGAGAAAGAATAAACAAGTTTGAAGCATCACACTTCCTGATTTCAAACTATACTACAAAGCTATACTAATTAAAATAGTATGGTACTGGAAAAAAGAGACACATAGACCAATGGAACAGAATCAAGAGTCCAGAAATAGACCCATGCTTATATAGTCAACTAATATTTGACAAGCATCCAAGAATACTCAACAGGGAAGACTCTTCTCAATACATGGTGCTGGGAAAACCAGAAACTCAGATACACAAAAATAAAATTGGACCTCTATCTTATAATACTCACAAAAATTAATTCAAAATCAATTAAAACCTTAAATTTAATGTTTGAAACCATGAAACCATAAAATTCCTTGAAAAATACATCGGGAAAAATCTTCTTGACCTTGGTTTTGGAGACTTTTTTTTGTATGACACCAAAATAATAAGCAACACAAGCAAAAATCAACAACTGGTCTTACATCAATGTATAAATCTTTTGTATAGCAAAAGAAACAATCAAAAGAATAAAGAGACAATGTACAAAACTGAAAAACAATGTACAGAATTTGTAAACCATATGTCAGATAAAGGGTTAGTATTCAAAATATATGAGGAACTCCTATGACTCAATAGGAAAAAAAAAGCAAATCATCCAATGGAAAAATGGAAAGGACTGAATGGATATTTTTTCAAAGAAGACGTCCAAATGGCCAACAGGTACATGAAATAGTGCTCAACACCCCTAATAATCAGGGAAATGTCAAAGCCACAGTGAAATACAAACCTTTGTCTATTGAAATGGCTATCATCAAAATCGTAAGACATACCAAGTGTTGTCCAGGATGTGGAGAAAAAGAAACCCTAGTCCACTGCTGGTGAAAATGAAAATTGATGTACCCACTATGTAAAATAGTCTGGAGGTTCATCAAAAAATTAAAAATAGAACTATCATATGATCCAGCAATCCCATTGTTAGGTATTTATCCAAAGGGAATGAAATCAGAATTTAAAAACGGTATCTGCACCCCAACATTCATTGTTGCATTATTCATAATAGCCACGATGTGGAAATAATCTGTCTATAAATGGATAAATTGATTTAAAATATGGTAATGTACAAGGTAATATTAAGCCACTAGAAAGAAAATGCTGCCATTTGCAGCAACATGGATGAACCTTGAGGCCATTATGCTAAGTCGTATAAGAGAGACGGAAAAAGAAAAATGCTGTGTGATCTCAATTGTATGTGGAATCTCAAAAGAAGAAAGTTAAGCTCATAGAAACAGAGAGTTATAGTGGTTGCCAGAGGCTGGGGAATGGGGGAAGTGGGGAAATGTTGATTAGAGAGTACAAACTTCCAGTTAAGATGAATAAGTTTTGAGGATGTAATATTCAACATGATAACTATAGATAACAATATTGTATTTGAAAGTTGTGGGGAGAGAAGATCTTAAATGCTGTCACCACAAAAAATATTGTAATTATGTGAGGTGATGGATGTTAACTAAACTTATCTTGGCAATCATTTTGCAATATATACATGTATCAAATCATTACAGGCACACCCTAAGCTTTCACAGTGTTATGTCACTTATATCTCAATGAAGCTGTCAAAAAAAATGTCTATCTTGTAAGTCCTATACCTGGGCTTCCTAAAGGATGGTTTTTGTCCATTTATTTTGTCCCTTTGAATAGACCATGCTGACCTGTTTCTCCATATGCTTTGTGATTTTCTTTATTTGAATATTGGGTATTTGACTGCTATGATGTGTTAACTTTGAAATTGGATTTTTTTTTCTCTTGACTAGGGTTCTTCTTCTTCTTATTGTTTAAGGCTGTAGTTGTCTGTTTTGTGACTTTCAAGCTAATTTTGCAAAGATTATTCCTTGTCATATATGATCACTGAAGTCTTTTCTCCTTTGGCTCATATTCAACTAATGTTTTGACAATGATTTATTTCAAGGCCAGAAGTTCACCATAACTTTGCAGATTGGCTCCGTGCAAGGGCACTCTTTCAAGACTTAGCTAGGCTTGCTCTGAATCTAGAGATCAGCCTCCCCCCACCAAAGCTTAAGGTCTTCTAAGGTCTTTTGTGAGTATGTGTCTTTCCTCATCATACATATGCTTTCTAAATTCTTACATATACATGGTTGCTTTTGAATGTCCTAATTTCCCAAAGAATCTTATTTCAGCTTCTCTTTCAGGCCTTAGTCTATGTCTCCACCCATAATCTCTTGCCCTGTGTCTGTGATTCTGTAGTTGCCTTGGTGCTCCAAGGTAGGTAAAACAAGATGAGCACTTTGTATCAGTCCTTCAGCTATCCCCCAGACAGGATAGAACAAATGTACATAAAAATTTGTAAATAAGGTGTGCTCTGTTCTCTTTAGTTTGAAGAAGAGAAATAAGAAACAGGCTGTTTCCACTTTAATCCATCACCTCAAAGGAGAGGGCATGTGAAAAGGGTGAGTAAAACACCACAAAAATTTCCTGCCATTTTGAAAATGGCTTTTTCTTGATTGAATGTTTGCATGGTTGCTGCAAACATTTAACTGTGTTGTAGATTCTGGAAAAGTTGATTAAGGCACTTCTTGCTTTTTTTTTTTTTCTTTCCTTTGATGTTTCTGTTGGAGAAAAGGGCTTAGAACTTCCGAGCCCACCATTTTGCTGACATTAGTCAATACCTATACTGTTATAATGCATTGAAAACATCTATTCTCAGCTCTTCTTCCATTGTGCAATTCCCTTTATGCTTTACACTCCTGGACAATGGTCCCTACAAGTTCCAGTCATCTTGCCAAAGTGACAAAGATGCAAAGCACCCTGGAACATGCCAGACCCATACCACTTTAGTTCCAGACAACTTGCTAAGGCATCCCTGGTGTGGAGCATTACAGAACCTCTCAGCCCATACTAGCTTCAACTCCAGTTGTCCCATCAGGGTCACCTCTGTGCAGAGTGTTCAGGGACACTGAACCATGCCTGTCTTGGCTCCAGTCATCCCTCCCTGGTGCCCCTTGCATGGAGCACACTGGAACACCGCAGTTTGCACTGGCCTACTCCAGCCATCCCATCAGTGCACCACCTGTACACAGCACCCTGGGACTCCCAGCTGATATCCCTGCCTAAGCTCCCGCTGCTCCACCATAACACCCCCTCCACAGAGTACCCAAGGAAACCTCATCCATTACTGTCTTAATTTCAGCCACCCCAAAAGTGTTCCCCCTGCATGAAGTACTCAAAGACCCCCTGGCCTGCACCCATTTTGGCACCAGCCAGCATGCCAGGTTGCACTGTCCACAGAATTACACAGGATCTCTAGCTTGCACCCAATTCAACTTCAGCTGTCCAAACGGGGCACACTCTTTGCAGAGCCCTGGGAATACCCAAGCCCACACCCACTTCCACTCTGGCCATTCTACCAGGGTAGCTCCTCCAGCACAGGGTGCCACCAAAACCCCAACCCATAAAAGCCACAGCTCCAATCAGTTATCCAAAGTCATCAGGCACACACAGTCTACAAAGGGGCAGCCATAAACATTCTTTCTAGTTTAGGAGTAGTTGTTCTACATAATTCATAGAAACAAACAGAAAATTAAGCAAAATGAGAAAAAGAAAAAGTACCAAAAAAAGAACTAAATGAAATGAAGATAAGCAACATACCTGATAAAAACTTCAAAGTAATAGTCATAAAGATGCTCACTGAACTGGAGAAAACAGGAAATAAACTCACTGAGAATTTCAACAAAAAAATTAGAAATAATAAAAAAGAACCAATCAAAGCTGACAAATACAATAACTAAAATGAAAAATACACAAGAGGGAATCAACATTAGATTAAGGATGCAGAAGAACAAATTAGTGATCTGAAGGACAGAGTAATGGAAAGCACACAAGTTGAACAGCAAAAAGAGAAAAGAAAAAAATTAGGATAGTTTAAGCAATATATTGGACAACATCAAGCAAATAAACACTTGCATTATAGAGATCCCAGAAGAAGAGAAAGGAAGGGGCAGAAAATGTATCTGAAGAAATAATAGGTAGAATCTTCTCAAGCATAGGGAAGGAAATGGACATCCAGGTTGAGAGTACAGAAAGTTCCAAACATGATAAATCCAAGGAGGTTCATACCATGACACATAATAATTAAAATGTCAAAAATTAAAAATGAGAAAAATTTAAAGCCAGCAAGAGAGTACCAACTAGTTACATACAAGGGAAACCCCATAAAGCTATCAGTGGATTTTTAAGCAAAGAGTTTACAGGTCAGAAGACAGTGTCATAATATATTTAAAGCACTGAAAGAAAAAAACCTATATTCAAGAGTATTCTACCTAACAAGGTTATTATTCAGATTTGAATGAAAGTTAAAGAATTTCCCAGACAAACAAAAGTTAAAGGAGTTCATCACCACTAAACAGGCCTTATAAGAAGGATTAAAAGGACATATTTAGGTGCAAAAGAAAAGGCCATATTTTTTTTTCATTTTTAAACTTTAAATTCAATTAGCTAACATAGAGTACATCATTAGTTTCAGATATAGTGTTCAATAATTTATCAGTTGCATGTAACACCCAGTGCTCATCACATCATGTGCCCTCCTTAATGCCCATCACCCAATTACCCCATCCCCCCACCCATCTCCCCTCCAGCAACCCTCAGTTTGTTTCTTATAGTTAAGAGTCTCTTGTGGTTTTTCTCCCTCTGATGACTTCCCATGCAGTTTTTCCTCCCTTCCCCTATGATCCTCTGCACTGTTTCTTATATTCCACATATGAGTGAACCCATTTGATAATTTTCTTTCTCTGATTGACTTATTTCACTCAGCATAAGACCTTCCAGTTCCATCCACGTTGATGTAAATGGTAAGTATTAATCCTTTCTGTTGGCTGAGTAATGTTCCATTATATAAATATATATAATATATATCACATCTTCTTTATCCATTCATCTGTTGATGGACATCTTGGCTCTTCCCAGTTTAGAAAAGGCCATAATTAAAAGTAAGAAAATTATGAAAAGAAAACATTTCATGAGCAAAAGTAAACATAAAGTAAAGGTAGCAGAGCAATCACGTATAAACCTAGTATGAAGGTTAAAAGACAAAAGTAGTAAAATCAATTATCTCTCAAAATTAGTTCAGGGAACTTACAATATAAAAATATGTAAAATATGAGTATATGTATATATATATATATATATATATATATATATATATATATATAATGTTGAAGGGGAGTGAAAAGGAATTTCTTTTAGACGTGTTCAAACTTACATGACTGTCAACGTAATATAGACTGCTATATACTTAGGATGTTATATATGAACCTCATGATAACCACAAACCAAAAACCTGTAACATTTACACAGAAAATAAAGAGAAAAAATACAAGCATAACACTACAGGATATAACACTTGCAAATATCTATGAACTCAATATTGGAATACCTAAATACATAAAGCATATATATACAAAAAGTAGAGGCAGACAAAAATACAGAGAATAAGCTGATGTTTGCCAGAGGGGAGGTGGATGTGGGGATGGGAAAAATGGGTGAAAAGGAGAAGGTGATACAGTTTTCTAATTATGGAATGAAAGGCACAGCATAAGGAGAATAGTAAATGACACTGCAAGCATAAGGAGAATAGTAAATGACACTGCAATAGCAATATAACAAGACAAATGGTAGCTCCACTTGTGGTGAACATGGCATAATATATAAAACTTGTCATATCACTAAGCCAAACACCTGAAACTAATGTAACATTGTGTATCAACTATACTTCAATGAAAAATAATTTAAGATGGCATTGTAGGAAGATCCCGAATGCACTTTATCCCAAAGACGCCACAAACCTAAATGAACAATTCCCTCTGGGGAAAAAAAAAAAAAACACTGAGAACTGGCTGAATAGCTACTCTTCAACAAAGAATAAAAGGGCCACATTGAGAGAGATAGGTGAGTCAGAGATATGATGTCATTAAAAATTCCATCCCTGGAGTGGCAACCCACAAAATGGAGGGATCTCACAAACAAGGAAATTCTCTTTGAGGAGCAAGTGGTTTGTGCTCCACATCAGGCACCACAAACCTTTAGACGGGCATTGGATAGATGAAGCTTCAATATATCTGGTTTGTCAAAGTAATGAGGCATACTTTAGGAGAACCATAGGGCTATAGGCAATTGAGATTCCACACTTAAAAGATTCACATGCAGATTCACTCACTCCAGGACCCAGCACAAAGGGAGAAGTTTATTTTTTATTTTTTTAAAGATTTTATTTATTTATTTTAGAGAGAGAGAGAACATGAGTGGGAGGGGTAGAGGGAGAGAGAGAATCTCAAGCAGACTCCACGATGAGTGTGAAGCCTGACTCCAGATTGATCCCAGTACCCTGAGATCATGACCTGAGCCAAAACCAAGAGTTGGATGCTTAACTGACTGCACCATCTAGGTGCCCCCAAAAGAAGCAGTTTAAAAAGAAGCTAGATCACATGTGAAGGTGATTCATTTCCTAATCTTAATGCATTTTCCAGAGGATCAAAAGCTTGTTGAGACTCTCTCCAGGGACAGAGATACTAACAGATGCCATTCTTATGTTCTCCCTCTACCTTGTTAGCAGTGGTGCTAACAGGTACAATTTTTTCACTCTTATCCCTACCTGCTAATGCCTGCCACTCAACACCACTCCTTCAGCACTGTCAGAGAAAGCTGACAAGCACCCCATCCCCCTGTGCCACTCCTGCAGATGAACGCCCCACCCCCTGCATAGTCCCCTAAAGGAAGTGGGTATATACAGCCCATACAGAGGATGTCCCTTGAATTCTGGACTCTGGTAGCCAGGGGAGCTGTGTTTCTGGGCACAGGGGGTCTGAAACAATTGAATAGATAGTTTGAGAGACAACAAAGAACTAGGACAAGGATAAATAATAAAGTTCACATCCTACAAAGGGCCAACATTTAAAAACTATGAGAGATAGTTGTCTTGCCTAATAAATAGAGACAGAGAGTCAAGCAAAATGAGAAAACACAGGATTTTTTTCCAAATGAAAGAACAAGATAAAACCCCAAGAAAAAACCTTAATAAAACAGAGACAAGTAATTTACCTCATGAAGAGTTTAAAGTAATGGTCATAAAAAGGTTTGCCAGACGTGAGAGATGAATGAATGAATACAGTGAGAACTTCAGCAAAATATTAAAAAATATAAAAAGTATCAACAAGACACAGAGCAGAAAAATTACATTAACTGATCTAAAAAATTTTAGAGAGGTTCAACAGCAGACAAATGAAGCAAAAAAAAAAAAAAAATCAGTGATCTGAAAGTCAGAACAATGGAACACACCAAAACAGAACAGCAGAAAGTAAAAAGAATAAAAAAAAATTAAAGATATAGTAACAGACCTATGAGACAACACTAAGCAGAATAATTCACATTATTGGGGTCCCAGGAGAAGGGAAAAAGAGGCAGAAAAAACATTTGAGGAAATCAGAATTTGAGAGAGAAGTGATACCATAAGACCAAACAATATTAGAATAATTGGGATCCCAGAAGAAGAAGAAAAAAGAGAGAGAGGGGCAGAAGGTATATTGGAGCAAATTATAGCAGAGAACTTCCCTAATTTGAGGAAGGAAACAGGCATCAAAATCCAGGAGGCACAGAGAACCCCTCTCAAAATCAATAAAAATAGGTCAACACCCCAACATCAAATAGTAAAACTTACCAGTCTCAGAGACACAGAGAAAATCTGGAAAGCAGCTCGGAAGAAGAGATCTGTAACCTACAATGGTAGAAACATTAGATTGGCAACAGACCTATCCATAGAGACCTGGCAGGCCAGAAAGGACTTGCATGATATATTCAGAGCACTAAATGAGAAAAATATGCAGCCAAGAATACTATATCCAGCTAAGCTGTCATTGAAAATAGAAGGAGAGATAAAAAGGTTCCAGGACAAACAAAAACTAAAGGAATTTGCAAACATGAAACCAGCCCTACAAGAAATATTGAAAGGGGTCCTCTAAGCAAAGAGAGAGCCTGAAAGCAACATAGACCAGAAAGGAACACAGACAATATACAGTAACAGTCACCTTACAGACAATAAAATGGCACTAAATTCATATCTTTCAATAGTTACCCTGAATGTAAATGGGTTAAGTGCCCCAATCAAAAGAAACAGGTTATCAGATTGGATTAAAAAAAAAACAAGACCCATTGATATGCTGTCTGCAAGAGACTCATTTTAAACCCAAAGACACCCCCAGATTGAAAGTGAGGGGGTGGAAAACCATTTACCATGCTAATGGACACCAAAAGAAAGCTGGGATGGCAATCCTTATATCAGACAAATTAGATGTTAAACCAAAGACTGTAATAAGAGATGAGAAAGGACACTATATCCTACTTAAAGGGTCTATCCAACAAGAAGATCTAACAATTGTAAATATCTATGCCCCGAACATGGGAGCAGCCAATTATATAAGGCAATTAATAACAAAAGCAAAGAAACACATTGACAACAATACAATAATAGTGGGGGACTTTAACACCCCCCTGACTGAAATGGACAGATCAACTAAGCAAAAGATCAACAAGGAAATAAAGACTTTAAATGACACACGGGACCAAATGGACTTCACAGATATATTCAGAACATTCCATCCCAAAGCAACAGGATACACATTCTTCTCTAGTGCCCATGGAACATTCTCCAGAATAGATCACATCCTAGGTCACAAATCAGGTCTCAACCAGTACATGGAAGATTGTGAAGATGTCAATGCTACCTAGAGCAATCTACACATTTAGTGGAATCCCCATCAAAATACGATCAACTTTTTTCAAAGAAATGGAGCAAATAATCCTAAAATTTGTATGGAACCAGAAAAGACCCCGAATAGCCAGAGGAATGTTGAAAAAGAAAAGCAAAGCTGGCGGGATCATAATTCCGGACTTCCAGCTCTATTACAAAGCTATCATCATTAAGACAGTATGGTACTGGCACAAAAACAGACACATAGATCAATGGAACAGAATCGAGAACCCAGAAATGGACCCTCAACTCTATGGTCAACTAATCTTCAACAAAGCAGGAAAGAATGTCCAATGGAAAAAAGACAGTGTCTTCAACAAATGGTGTTGGGAAAATTGGTCAGCCACATGCAGAAGAATGAAACTGGACCATTTCCTTACACCACACCCAAAAATAGACTCAAAATGGTTGAAAGACCTAAATGTGAGACAGGAGTCCATCAAAATCCCAAAGGAGAACACAGGCAACAACCTCTTCGACCTCAGCCGCAGCAACTTCTTCCTAGAAACATCGCCAAAGGCAAGGGAGGCAAGGGCAAAAATGAACTATTGGGACCTCATCAAGATAAAAAGCTTTTGCACAACAAAAGAAACAGTCCAGAAAACCAAAAGACAACTGACACAATGGGAGAAGATATTTGCAAATGACATATCAGATAAAGGGCTAGTATCAAAAATCTATAAAGAATTTATGAAACTCAACACCCAAAGAACAAATGATCCAATCAAGAAATGGGCAGAAGATATGAACAGACATTTTTCCAAAGAAGACATCCAAACAGCCAACAGACACATGAAGTAGTGTTCAACATTGCTCGGCATCAGGGAAATCCAAATCAAAACCTCAATGTGATACCACCTCACACCAGTCACAATGGCTAAAATTAACAAGTCAGGAAACTTGACAGATGTTGGCGGGGATGTGGAGAAAGGGGAACCCTCTTACACTGTTGGTGGGAATGCAAGCTGGTGCAGCCAGTCTGGAAAACAGTATGGAGGTTCCTCAAAATGTTGAAAATAAAACTACCATATGATCCAGCAATTGCACTATTGGGTATTTACCCCAAAGATACAAATGTAGGGATCCGAAGGGGTACATGCACCCCAATGTTTATAGCAGCAATGTCCACAATAGCCAAACTGTGGAAAGAGTCAAGATATCCATCGACAGATGAATAAATAAAGAAGATGTGTTATATATATTTATGTAGCCATCAAAAGGAATGAAATCTTGCCATTTGCAACAACGTGGATGGAACTGGAGGGTGTTATGCTGAGTGAAATAAGTCAATCAGAGAAAGACATGTATCATATGACCTCACTGATATGAGGAATTCTTAATCTCAGGAAACAAACTGAGGGTTGCTGGAGTGGTGGGGGTTGGGAAGGATGGGGTGGCTGGGTGATAGACACTGGGGAGTGTATGTGCTACGGTGAGCGCTGTGAATTGTGCGAGACTGTTGAATCACAGATCTGTACCTCTGAAACAAATAATACAATATGTATCTTTTAAAAAAGAAGATAGCAGGAGAGGAAGAATGAAGGGGGGAAATCGGAGGGGGAGACGAACCATGAGAGATGATGGACTATGTAAAACAAACTGAGGGTTCTAGAGGGGAGGGAGGTGGGAGGATGGGTTAGCCTGGTGATGGGTATTAAAGAGGGCACATTCTGCATGGAGCACTGGGTATTATACGCAAACAGTGAATCATGGAACACTACATCAAAAACTAATGATGTAATGTATGGTGATTAACATAACATAATAGTAAAAAAAAGGGGACTCCTTATCAAGAGATGCTGTGTCCCTCTGTGAGGAAGAAATTCAGAAGGCACTGGCACTGCCCAAACCATCTTCTCCACCCTCTATTCCTCCCTCTACCCCTTCTCCCAGGCCAGTTGGTTTGTATCCACCTCTCCCAACCTGTTACCCTCGCCCTTCACTGCTTCCATATCCAGGGGCTTCCCACCCTAAGCTGTGTCCCCTGGTTGAAGTGGCCAAGGAATTTGGAATTCAGGTTACTCAAAAACCTTTCTCTTTAAAAGAGTTTAACCGATTAAACAAGACCTGGGAATGTTTTCTGGTAACCCAGATGGTTACATAGAGGCCTTCCAGCATTTGACCTTGGCCTCTGATCTATCCTGGAAAGATGTGATGATCATTTTAGGACAGACTCTTTCAGAGACCAAAAAGGAAAAAGGTTCTTAAGGAAGCCAGGATTTATGCTAATAGTCTTCACCTTTCTGATACCAAATACCCAATAGGACAGACTGCTGTCCCTCCCATGGATCCAGGGTGGGGTTATAATCAACCTTCAGAGAGATGAGAATGAGACTACTTTCTGTGTTAAGGCAAAGTTAAAAGCCAGCTGACAAAAATCATCAGCTACTTTAAGATAGCTGTAGTCATCCAGGAGGCAAATGAGAACCCAACCACCGTTCTGGAAAGACTCAAAGAGGCTGTGACTAAATATACTTAACCTTGATCTCCAGTCTTTTGAGGGACAGATAATACCTTTCTTAGTCTGCTCCAGATGTCAGGTGGAAGCTGCAAAAACCGGTAAGAGAATCAGGCACCACTCTTGAAGAATTCCCTTCAGCAGCAACTGTCTTTTATAACAGTGATGAAAAGAGAGAGGCCAAGGCTTGGGAGAAGGAGCAAAGGAAGGAGGTAAGGCAGGCCCAATTGCTAGTGGATCTATAGGACCAAGCCCACTCCAAGGATGTCCAACTCCATGCTGAAAAGAGATCAGGAAAATGTCTGATCTGTAGGACTGGCCACTGGGTGTGAGATTGCTCTATTAAGGACAAGCACCCCCAAATACCCTGTCTTAAACATCAACACACAAGACACTGGGCAGCTAACTGCCCCCAAGGTCAAAGGACCCTGGGTTCAGAAACTGCTGTCCCGCTGATGGTGATGGATGAAAGGGCCCTCTGCTCCAGTCACCCCCTTGCAAGAAGTAACCATCAATGGACTGGAGCCATGTATAAAGATGGATATGGTAGGTAGAACAACTTTCCTTTTGGATACTGGGGCCACTTTGTCCTGACCTCCTTCTCTGAGATTAAGATTCCTGCAAAGTGATGGGAGTATCAGGCAAACTAATTACTAAGACTTTCACCCCTCTCTTTTGTTGCCTATGGGAAGATTACAGCTTTTCCCACTCCTTCCTGGTTATGCTAGAGTGTCTTTCTCCCCTAGTGGGAAGAGGTATATTAAATAACCTAGGAGCTAGGCTCATTCTGAGAGGAACTACAGCTACCGAGGCCCCCAAAACTCCTACTAATTGAAAAAATTCTGGAGCCCGGTTCTTTAGAAGAGGTTTTGTTAGTAGACCCTAGGATATGGGATGATGGGCTTCCAGGATGAGTGGTCACCACCACTCCTGTGTTAATAGAGCTAAAGAACCCTAATAAATGACAATACCCTGTCCACCTTGAGGCATGACAAGGACTCCAGCCTAAAACATGGCATCTTGATTCATTTTAACTCCACCAAAGGAAAATTATACTTAGCCCAGGGAGAAGGGACTGATCATTGGGAACCTGGTCAGTCAAATTCATCCACCCTTTTTCCTTCCTTCTCTGAGGCCCCATGTTTTAATACTGTTTCCTTGGCAACCCAAGCCATAACTTCCCTGTGGAAATATAGGTCCCCAATAATTGGATAGCTGAGGGTCTTTTATCATGCACATGGGTGCCTCCTATTGCCAGCCAGGATCCTCTTTGTCTGCAGCAACAAGGGTTATTCCTGCCTCCCTACAAATTGGACAGGGATTTTCACCTTGGCTCATGTCCTCCCTCAATTTTCCTACCTTGAGGGAACATTCTCCATACCCCTCCCCATCACCACTTGTTTAAGACACACCAAACAGGCTATGCCTTTAATACCTAGCTTACTAGGAATCTTGTCTCTTGCCAGCATTGCAGGAGTGACCACAGGAAGCTACAGAACCCATGCCCCCAATCAAATTTATTATAATCTATCTAAATCCCTGCCCAAAATAAATGAGTACTTTGCAGCCACCTTCTTTGACGCCCAGATAAAAATTAACTCTTTGGCAGCTATGGTCTTACAGAACTGTCAGACCCTTGATGTCTTTACAGTTAAAAGTGGAAGAACCTATTCATTACTAAGAGGAGAATGTTTTTGGTTCAATCGAAATACCCAGGTACAACACATCAAAACCTTCCTAGAGGGCTACCCTGGGTGGCTCATTTGGTTAAGCATCTGACTCTTGATTTTGGATCAGGTCATTCTCATGGTTGTGAGATTGAGCCCTGCCTCAGCCTCTGCAATGGGTGTGGAGCTTGCTTAAGATTCTTTTCTCTTGCTCCCTCTCCCTCTGCACCCCCCACTCACACGTGCTTTCTCTAAAAAAACAAACAAAAACAAAACAAAACAAAACTTTCCTAGAAAATGCTTAGGTGTTTCATGATCAAGCTAACTGAGGATGGTCAAATTGGAAAAAATACCTGATCCTGGCTATCATGGCTGCCTCCTTCCTTTTCTGGGGCTCTTAATTTCCATAATAGCTCTCCTTCTTGCAGGACCACCCTTATTTAATTTACTTGTAAAATTTGTGTCCCCCAGACAAAAAGCATTTAAACTCAAAATAAGCATCCAAACACTGAGGCTACCAGGCCATCTCGACTCAAAACACCTCCATCTACATGAGACCCCTGGATGGACATCACACCTGGGAATTCCTTCCACCTGACAGATAGCAAGAATAGTGGGCCCAAACTCTCTGAAGCAGGAGGGAAGAGATGTTAGGTAGAAGCTAAATATGAACAGGGGAGAGAACACCCAAGGAAACTTCATCACTTGATCTGAAAGACTTCAGAGTCCCAAGTCCCTGAAGGGGGAGTGATAGAGTAGGCAATTAGTTAGACATGAGCTGGAGGCAAGGATGGTGATAAATAAGTTACACATTAGAAGCCTGAGGACACATTATCCTGATTTTGTGGCTTACAACATCCTGACCTTGTGGCTTCCAAGACCCTGGGGCTACAGACCAAGAGCCACAGGTACAGATCATGTGCTGTCCTCTTCCACCTTTGCTCCAGGGTAACCCCTAGATTCATTATAATGCCTTTGCCTTGCAGTTATAGTCCCCCGATGGAGGAAGGCTGCTACAGTGGTTCCCTTACAGACCTTGTAAGGTCAAAAACTCCCCCTCCCAACTTGTAGGAAGAGTCCCCCAAATGATTAGAAGCAGCCTCCATTAAAGACCACCCAGTCCATGATGCAAGACGCCACTCACATAAAAGGAAAGGATCCCTGAAGGCTCACAGCAGTTGCCACTTCTGGGCCTGTCTGCTCTCCCACCTTGAGAGTGTACTATCCTTAATAAAACTGTTTTATGCTTTCAAAAGAAACCCAAGATAAAAACAACTTTTTACATACAAGGAACCCTCCATAAGACTATCAGCAGATTTCTCAGCAAAAACTTTGCAAGCCAGAATGGAGTGGCATGATATATTTAAAGTGCTGAGAGGAAAAAAGAATTCTGTACCCAGGGAGGTTATCATTCAGAATTGAAGGAGAAATAAAGAATTTCCCAGACAAATATAAACTAAGGGAGTTCACCACCAATAAATCAGCCCTGCAAGAAATGTTAAAGGAACTTCTTTAAGCTGAAAAGAAAGGGCTCTAATTAACAAGAACACATACTACAGTAAATATCTCATGGGTAGAAGTAAATATGTAGTAAAGGAATTGGATTAAACTCTTATCAAACTAGTATGATGGTTACAAGAGAAAAGTAAAAATAATGATAACAACAATGATTAGTTAAAGGATATACAAAATAAAAGATGTATAATGTGATATGAAAAACATAAAACATGGTGGGGGATAAAAATGCAGTTTTAGAATGTGTTCAAATGTAACTTGGAATTGACTTAAAACAGGCTCATAGATATGGGCTGTTATATGTGAGCCTCATGATAATCACGAAGTAAAAAACCTAAAATAATACACTAAAGATAATGTAAAACAAATCTAAATAACACTACAATAAAATCATCAAACCACAGGGAAGAATAAAAGAGAAGAAAGGAATAGAGAGGGAGTACAAAACAGCCAGAAAACAACTAACAAAATGGCTATAACTACATACCTATCAATATTACTTGTCATGTAAATGGACTAAATTCTCCAATGAAAAGACATAGTGTGGCTGAATGGATTAAGAAAGAAGACCATTGTATATGCTGCCTGCAAGAGACTCACCTCAGATGTAAAGACACATACAGGCTGAACGTGAAGGGATGGAAAAAGATATTTCATGCAAATGGAAACCAAAAACTAATTGGGGTATATCAGACAAAATAGACTTTTAAAGTCTATTGTTTTAAACAATGAATGTAATAAAAAGAATAAAGATGGATAAGCATTATATAATGATAAATGGTGGAAATCCAACAAGAAATAGTATTTGAAAATATCCATTTAACATAGGAGCATCTATATATATAAAGCAAATATTAATATACTTAAAGAGAGAAATTGACAGCAATACAATATAGTAGGGGACTTTAATACCCTACTTACATCAAAGAACAGATCATTTAAGCAGAAAATCAATAGGGAAACATCAGCTTTATTTTTTGTTGTTGGGGGAAGACATTAGCTTTAAATGACATATTATAAAAGGGAGTTAAGAGATATATACAGGTCATTCCATCCAAAAGCAACAGAACATATTTTCTTCTCAAGTGCACATGAAACATACTCCAGGATAAATGATATGTTAGACCAGAAAACAAGTCTCAATAAACTTAAAAAGATTGAAAATTTTCAACCTTCTTTTCTGACCCCTGTGGTATGAAATTACAAATGAATTGCAAGAACAAAACTGGAAAAACTGAAAATATATGGAGATTGAACAACATGGTACTGAACATCCAATGGATCAATGAAGATATCAAAGGAGAAATCAAAATAATACCTTGGGACAAATGAAAATGGAAATACAACATACCAAAATCTATGGGATGCTCCAAAAACAGTTCTAAGATTTGTTTATAGTAATATAGGCCTACCACAAGAAACAAGAAAAATCTCAAATACACAATCTAACTACACTTAGAGATATGAGAGAAAGAAAAACAAGTGAAGCTTAAATTTAGTATAAGGAAGGAAATAATAAACATCAGAGAGTAAAAAAATAGAGACTGAGAAGATCAATGAAACTAAGTCATAGTTCTCTGAAGAGATAAACAAAATTGACAAACCTTTAGTTGGCCTAAGAAAAAAGAGAGGCTTAAATAAAATCAGAAATAAAAGAGGAGAAATGACAACTGATTAAAAAAAAAAGGATCATTACAGACTACTATGAACAATTATATGCCAACAAACTGGACAACCTAGAAGTAATGGATAAATTACTAAAAATATACAATCTGCCAAGACTGAATCATAAGAAATAGAAAATCTGAATAGACCAATTACTAGTAAGGAGATTGAAACAGCAATCAAACACCTTGCAACAAACAGAAGTCCAGGACCAGATGGTTTTACCGGTAAATTCCACCAATAATTCAAAGATTTAATACATATCTTTATCAAATTCATCTAAAAAATTGAAGTGGAAATAATGGTTCCAAATTCATTTTACAAGCCCAGCATTACCCTGATAACAAAACCAGAGAAGGACACCACAGGAAAATAACATTACAGGCCAATAACACTGATAAAACAGATGAAAATCATAAAAGAATTAGCAAATTGAATTCAACAATATATTAAAAGGATCATACACCATGATTACATGGAAGTTATTCTAGGGATGTTAAGGATGGTTCATTTGCAAATCAATCTACATAATACACCACATTAACAAAATGAAGCAAAAAAACCCTATGATCATCTTAATAGATGCAAAAAATTGACATAATTTGACATCTATTTATGATATAAATTCTCAACAATATGGCTATAGATGTAATGTACTTCAATATAATAAAGGCCATATATGACAAGCCGATAGCTAATACATCATAGTCATATGAAAAACTGAAATGTTTTTTCTAAGATGAAGAAGAAAACAAGGATGCCTAGTCTTGCCACTTTTACTCAACACAGTACTGGAAGTCCTAGATAGAGCAATTGGGCAAGAAAAAGAAATAAAAGGCATCCAAATTAAAAAGGAAGAAATTAAACTATAACTATTTTCAGATAACATAGCATTATATATATAACTCTGAAGACTCCACCAAAACAACTGTTAGAGGTAAAAAAAAATTTTCAATATAGTTGTAGGGTACAAAATCAATATATGAAAATCTGTTGTACTTTTATATACTAACAATAAAGTATCAGAAAGAGAAATTAAGAAAATGATCCAATTTGGAATAGCATTCCCCCCTCCAAAAAAATTTACCTCAGAATAAATTAAACCAAGATCACTATTCTGAAAACTGCAAGACACTGATGAAATAAATCAAAAAAGACACAAATAAATGGAAATATATTCTGTGTTTATAGATTGAAAGAATTAATATTGTTAAAATATCAATACTACCAAAAGCCATCTATAGATTCAGTACAATCCCTATCAAGAGTCCAATGACATTTTTTACAAAAGTAGAAAAAACACTCTTAAAATTAAATGGAATGACCAAAACCCCAAATAGCCAAAGAAATCCTGAGGAAAAACAATGCAGGAGGCATCACACTTCCACATTTCAAGCTACACTATAAAGCTACAGTAATAAAAACAGTATTTAATGGTATAAAGCAGATACACACATGAATGGGACAGAATAGAAAGCTCAGAAATAAACACAAGCATATATGGTCAACTTATTTGTGACAAAGGAGGCAAGAATATACAGCAAGGAAAGCACAGTCTCTTCAATAAATGGTGCTGGAAAAATTGGACAGCCACATGCAAAGAATGAAACTAGACCACTATCATACACCACACCAAAAATTTACTCAAAATAGATTTAAATCTTTAATATACAATGAGAAATGATAAACCTCTAAGAAGAAAACACAGGCTGTAAACTCCTTGACATTGCTCTTGGTGATAGTTTTGTAGATCTGATTCCAAAGGCAATGGCAATAAAAATGAAAACAAACAAGTGGGACATCAAAGTGAAATGCTTTTGCACAGTGGAGGACACCATCAACAAAATAAAAAGTTAACCAACTGAATGGGAGAAGACATTTGCCAATTATGTAACCGATAATGGATAATATCTAAAATATATAAAGAACTTATATATCTCAATAACAAAAAAATCCAAATTAAGTATGGGCAGATGATCTGAATAGACTCTTTACAAAGAAGACATACAGATGGCCAATAGGCACATCAAAAGATGCTTATTATTCATCATCTGGGAAATCCAAATCAAAACTACAAGAAAATATCACCTCACAACTGTCAGAGTGGCCATCATTAAAAAAAATAACAAAAATATGACAAGTGTTGGCAAGGATATGGTGAAAAGAGAGCAACTCATGCACTGCTGGTGGGAAAGTAAATTGGTGAAGCCACTAAGGAAAACAGTATGGAGGCTCCCCAAAATATTAATATTGGAACTAGTATATGATCCAGCAATTCCATTTCTGGGTATTTATCTGAAGAAAATGAAAACAAATTCAGAAATAAATAAGCACCCCTATGTTCATCACATTGTTATTTATAATAGCAAAGATATAAGTCAATCAAAGAAACACAATTATCATATGGTTTCACTCATATGTGGAACATAAGGAATAGTGCAGAGGACAGTTGGGGAAGGGAGGGAAAACTGAATGGGAAGAAATCAGAGAGGGAAACAAACCATATGAGACTCTGGACTCTGGGAAACAAACTGAGGGTTGTGGAAAGGGAGGTGTGTGGGGGGATGGGGTAACTGGGCTCTGGGCATTAAAGAGGGCACATGATATGATGAGCACTGAGTGTTATATTCAACTAATGAATCATTGAACATTAATATCAAAAACTAATGATGTACTATACCTTGGCTAATTGAATTTAAATTTTTAAAAAAGATATGGAAATAACCTAAGTGTCCATTGATGGATGAATGAATAAAGAAGATGTTATATATAATTGAATACTACTCAGCAATGAAAAAAATGATATCTTGCCATTTGTATCATCATGGATGGACTTTGTGGGTATTATGCTAAGTAAAATAAGTCAGAGAAATACAAGCACTATATGATTTCCTTATATATGGAATCTAAACAGCAAAGCAAATTTTGTACAAAATAAAGCAAAACTCATAGAGAATAGATTTGTTGCCAGATGGAATGGGGTTGGGGAGGGGGGCTGGATGAAATGGGTGATGGGGATCAAGAGGTACAAACTTACAGTTATAAAATAAATAAGTCCTAGGGATATAATATAAAAAAAAAATTTATGGCCCAGAGTACAGTCTATTTTTGTGTATGTTTTGTGTGTGCCTGAGAAGAATGTGTATTTTGTTGTTTGGGGCAAGGTGTTTTAGAAAGGTCAGTTAGACCACATTGGTTGACTTTTAAAGGGTATTTTCACTTGGTATAGAATACTAGTCTGATAGGTTTTTTTTTTCATTCAACACTTAAAATATGTATTCTTGCTTGCATGCTTTCTGAGAAGTCTATAATTCTTATTTTTCTTCTTCTGTAGGCAGTATGGCCCCACTCCTGACTAACTATAAGATTTTCTCCTCAGTTTGGTTATTGTAAATAATGCTGCTATGAACATTGGGGTGCAAGTATCCTTTTGAATTACTATTTTTGTATTATTTGGGTAAGTACCTAGTAGCATAATTGCTGGATCATAAGGTAGTTCTATTTTTAACTTTTTTGAGGAACCTCCACAATGTTTTCCAGAGTGGCAGCACCAGTTTGCATTCCTACCAACAGTGCAAGAGGGTTCCCCTTTCTCCACATCCTTGCCAACACCTGTTGTTTCTTGTGTTGTTGATTTTAGCCATTCTGACGGGTGAGACTCAGCCATAAAAAAGAATGAAATCTGGCCACTTGCAAAGACATGGATGGAGCTAGAGAGTATTACACTAAGCAAAATAAGTCAGTCAGAGAAAGACAAATACCATATGATTTCAGTCATATGTGCAATTTAATAAACAAAACCAATGAGCAAAGGGTGAAAAAAGAGAGACTGGTAAACCAAGAAACAGACTCAATTATAGAGAACAAACATAGTTACCAGAGGGGAGGTGGATAGGAGGATGGGTTAAATAGGTGATGGGGATTAAGGAGTGCACTTGTTGTGATGAACACCCAGTGTTTTAGGGAAGTGTTGAATCACTATACTGTATACCTGAAACTAATATTACACTGTATGTTAACTAACTGAAATTTAAATAAAAACTTAAAAAAAAAGATTTTCTCCTTGCTGGTTATTCTTTATTATATTCATATATATATGAATATAATATGCTTAAGTGTGCATATTTGTTTCCATTTTCTTTTATATTTATCTTGCCTGATGTTCTCTGAAAATTCTGAGTCTTTGGTGTTTGTTAGTAATTTTGGAAAATTCACAGCTATTATTTCTTCAAATATTTCTTCTGTTTTGTTCTCTCTCTTCTGCTTATGGGATTCCACTGACATGTGTATTACACCATTTGTTATTGTTCCATAGGGCTTGCATCTTCTGTACTATTTTCCTATTCTTTTTCCTCTTAGTATTTCAGTCTGGGTAATTTCTATTTACTCATCTTCAAGATTAGTGATTCTTTCCTCAACTGTAGTGAGCATACTGATGAGCTAGAAAAGACGATTTAATTTCTGATTTCTAGTTTTCATTTCTGGCATCTCCATTTTATTCCTTCTTACAGTTTCTGTTTTCTTTTTTTATTTATTTACTTGAGAGAGAGAGAGAGAGCAAGTGACAGAGAGAGCACGAGCAAGGGAGAGGGGCAGAGGAAGAGGGAGAAGCAGATTCCCCACTGAGCAGGGAGCCGGAGGCAGGGCTTGATCCCAGGACCCCAGGATCATGACCTGAGCCAAAGGACAGACACTGAACTGACTGAGCCACCCAGGCACTCCAGTTTCTGTCTTCTGTTCAAGTACTTCCATAATCTTGCATGTTTTCTACTTTTTCTATTAGAGCATTTAACAGGGTTTCCAAGGTATCCCAACCTCAGCATAATAAACACTTCCAGCCAGATAATTCTATTGTAAGTTGCTGTTCTTTACGTTGTAGGATGCTTAGTATCCATGGTCTCTACCCACTAGATGCCATAGCACATCTTATGACAATGATAAATACCTCCAGACATTTCCAAATGTTCCCTGTGGGCAAAATTGCCCCTCCTCCTTTGATAACCAGTGCTTAAACATGTTAATCATAGCTGTTTTAAATTCCCTTTCTGATATTTTTAACAATCACGTCATATCTGAGTCTGCTTTGGATTATTTCTTTGCCACTTCAAACTGTTTTTCCATGCTTTTTTGTCATGTCAAATAGATTTTTTTGTTTAAAGATGAACATGTATAGAGTAATAGATACTGAGATAATTTTTTTATACTTCAGGATTAGCATGTTTTTCCTTCTGCTAGGCCTTTAGTGTGGATGCTTATGTTGATCTAGTCAGGAGTTGGACTAGGTTTGAAATTTGCTTAGTTCCTATTGTTGCTATGGTTACAAGAGTTGGAATTTGTTGCTATGGTTATCTGAATTGGATTTTGTTGTTGCTATGGGCACAAGAGATTTCAAAATCCTCTAGTGATACCTTGTTTTTGTCTCTCCTCTTGAATTTGGATCTTTCTTTTGTTTTGCTCCCCATAGTCAGTCTCTTGTCATCCTTCCAGCTGTACTCCACTATAATATTTACTCGAGCTTTGTTAGCCTGGTGAGGGGGAAGTTGGTGAATGGGACATTCTCTGATGCTCTTTTTAAGCCTCGGTGTTAGGCAAATATTTTTAACCTGAGTTTTGAGGCATGCTCTTCACAAGTGTTCCTATTCTTTCTCCAAATGTAGATTTTAGGAAGGTAAATATGGGTGCAGTTTTTGTGGGGGTCTGCATTTCCCTCACTCAGCTACAGTGGGTTTCTACTAGTGCATTACCTTGAAGATGAAGTCTTTTGTTCTGAGGTGCAGATGGAGTGGGGGAGGATGTTGGACTATGTTGATTTTGACAGTGGCTATTATTATTTTTTTCCTCCAGCAACATGTGGGAACTTTCTTAGGTTCCTCTTCAGTCTTACTTCTGGGGTTTCCGGGGGGGGAGGGAAAGGCCTGCAAATAGGTGAGAACACACTTCTGCTGTGGCCCTTGTCCTAATTCATGCTAATCCATAGTTGACCTTTAGCAGTTCACTGAATATTTCCAGTTTAATCTTCTTGAAGGTTATATGAATTTGTAACATTTATTTTGGGTATACAATGGTCCAGTCCTGTTTTTATCTGCAGGCAACTCTCTCCAGATTTCAGGTCAGTTGTCTGCCCTTTGACTTCAATTATCTGATAGGTTCAAGAAGAGTTGTTAATTTACATTTTGTCCAGCATTTTTCTTGTTCTATGGGCCAACATAATGTTCCTTCCACATTTCTATATCTTCCAGGTGATTTCAGAAACTACTCTTAATAAACTTTTAAAGTGATTTAAATAATAAAAATTACCTTATATGTTTACCCATGCACTTATCATTTTGGCGGATCTTTATTCCTTTGTGTAGATCCATATTTCCGCTTGGCATCATTTTACTTATGTTTGAATGACTTCATTTAACATTTTTGTACTGTGGATCTGCTGCTGATGTATGTCTGAAAAAGCTTTCATTTCACCTACATTTTTTTAAAGATTTTTTTTTTCTGGGTATAGAATTCCAGACTGACAGTTTTTCCTCTCTCAGTAGTTGTATTAGGGTAATCCAGAGAAAACTAATAAAATGTGAGAGATATTGGGGAAGGGTCACACAGTTATAGGTTATTTTTACCCAGGGAAAGTTAATCTTTGTTCTATTAAGGCCTTCAACAGATTGGATGAGGCCTGACCATTATGGAGGGCAAAGTGCTTTATTCAAAGTCACCAATTTAAATGTTAATTTCATCCAAAAAAATAACCTCAGAAATATCAAGGATAAGCTTCGACCAAATATGTGTCAATTTAATTGACAAATTTAACAATCACGGTACTTTAAAGATGTTGATGTATTATCTTCTTTTGGCATTGTTTCCAATGAGACATCTACTGTCATCTTTGTATTTGTTCCTCTATATGTAATGTCTTTTTTCTCTGGTTGATTTTAAGATATTTTTCACTCGTTTTGAATAATATGGCTATATGCCTTGGTTTATATTTCTTCATGTTTTTGTGCTTAGTTTGTTGGGCTTCCTGGATCTATTTTTATCAAATTTAAATAACTTTTGGCTATTATCATTCAAATTTTTTTCCTTTATCTTTTCTTTTCCTTCTAGGACTCAAATTCCATGCACACTATGTCTCTTGAAGTTTTCCCTCAGCTTGCTGATACTTTGTTCTTTTTTTAAACAACTTTTATCTCTATATGTTTTACCTCAAATAGTTTCTAGTGCCATATCATCAAGTTCACTTGTCTATTCTTTAAAGCTTTACTGTTGTAATTCCATCTACTATATTTTTATGTTGGTTATTGTAGTTTTCATGTCTAGAAGTTTGAATTGTTTTTTGGGTTTTTGTTTTTGTTTAAGGGGGGAGGGGCAGAGGAAGAGAGAGAGAGTCTTAAGCAGACTCTATGTGGAGCCTGATGCAGAATTGATCTCACAACCCTTAGATCATGACCTGAGCTGAAATCAAGAGTTGGACACTTAGCTGACTGAGCCACCCAGACATCTCTGAATTGTTTTTTTTTTTTTAATCTTTAGCTCTGTTTAACTTTTTGAACATATAGAATACAGTTAAAATAACTTTAATCTTCTTGTCTGCTAATTCGTAAGTCTCTCAGTTCTGGTAAGTTACAATTAAATTATTTTTCTTCTTCATAATTGGTCATTTTCTTCTTTGCATACCTGGTAATTTTTTATTGGATTGCTGACATCATGGATTTTACTGTTTACGTTCTGGATATTTTTGCATTCCAATAAATATTCTTAAGCATTGCTCTGTGATGTGATTAAATTACATGGAAACAGTTTGAGCTTTATGGTTCCGTTTTTGTTATTTGTGATGTGGAACCAGAACATTCTTTAGTCTAAGGATAATTATTTCTCACTCCTGAGACAAGACTCTTCTGAGTACTTTACCCTCTATCTCATGAATTATGTGGTGTTCCAGTCTGGTTGGAAGAGGCACTCTTTCTGACGGAATGCTAGGTACTTTTCCTTCAGATTTTTTCTTGTGGTTCTTTTTCCTGCTTTTGGGTGCTTCCCTCACATGTAAGATCAACAATCTGCTGTGTACTTGAGAGAAACCCTCTCCTGACCACTGTTATTCTCTCTGTGTGCAGCTAGCTCTCTCCTCTTCTTTACCCTGTCCTGCAAACTCCAGTTACTTTGATTTTTCCTGACTCTTAGCTTCATTTTTTCAACTCTAGGAGACCCTGTGGCACTGCCTGGATCCCCATTACTACACTGATGCATATGCATAGAAACTCTCAGGGAATTAAACTGAGACAATTATTTGGATCATTTTGTTTCCTTTATGATTCTCAGGTATCACTTTATTTCACCGCCTGATTTGTTTTTGTTAATGATTGTTTCAGATATTTTTCCTTTTTCAAAAAATAATATTTCAGAAAAGAAGGTAAATCTGGTCCATAGTACTCCATTTTGTCCCAAAACACAAGTCTCATAAATGAGTTTTTGTTTATATTATAATCAATATATATTTTTAAAACACACTGTAGACAGCTGGATTTGTCTACAGCAAAAGCACCAGCAGAGCCCAAGGGGTCAACAAATCCACACAAATCTGCCCACAGAAGTGATGCTAGAAGAACAGGAGGAGAGAACAACCCATCTCTCAGTCAGTAGCAGTGGGGCAATCTACCTGTGGCAGTGAATACAGTTGAGCCCAGTCCTTTCTACCATTATGACTACTGGACTCTGTGGGTCAGTCTTCCTGAAACAGCAGCAACATATCCACCAGTCAGGCCAACTAACTCATGTATCAAACTCACCAGCACCAGGTCCTGTTAGCACCAAGGATGATAGTAGGTCTGGAGTGTCCCATCCCTTCATCCAATGTGATAGAAAGCTATGCAGACCCAGCAGTACTTGGCCTTCCGTGAAGTGGCAGAAGAAGATCAAGCCAAATGTCTCCCAGATTTCCACCCAATGGCAGAAGTCAACCAGGTGTCCCAAATCCTGGCCCTTCCCAGTGGCATAAAGTGAATCAAGCCAATGGTCTTTTGAACCTTTATGTACCCAGACATTGTGACTCTTGCTCTTCTAGTCAGTTGAAGAAGGTGGTAAAAATAAGTGCTTCCCTTACCTGGTGCCACTAGTAGATATAGAGCAGGGAGCTCACTGGCATTGGGTGGCTGGAAAGTAGTCCAGGGGAATTGTTCTTTGTCTTTTGTGATTGGTATTGGTATCCTCTATCCCTCACCTAATTACACCAGTAGCACAGGGAAAAACCTTCCATACTCACAGGTGGAACTAGCATGGATACAGCAGGAGACCAAGCAAAATCAGAAGAATAAAGTAGACTAAAGTAGCATTGGAAAGGCTTGAAAAACTAGACTGGCATTGTAACTACAGCCCACAAAAGAAGGCCAGAACTATATGCAAAACCACCTGCAACATCATGAGTGGCATGGAACAGATCCTTTCTCACAGCCATCAGAAGAAACCAACCCAGTTGTTAACTTAATATTGAATATGTAGTCACCAGAACTTTGAGACACTAAATTTCTGCTTAAGCCACCCAATTTATGGTACTTTATTATGGCAGCCCTAGAAAACTAATACAAATCTTGAATGAGAAAATATAATCAATTCATGCCAGCATGCTTTGAATATGAATTGGATGTTGGAATTATATAACAAGAATTTTTTTATACACAGATTTATTTTCTGAGATACATTTCACAGAACTCACAATTCATCCATTTAAAATGGGGTGTTTTTTTAGTATATGCACAAGGTTGTACAACAATTACCACAGTCTAATTGTGGAACATTTCACACACCCTCAAAAGAAACCCATATTTATGAGCATTCAACCGCCATCTCTATTTAACTCAGACATAAAAAATCATAAATCTACTTTCTGTATTCATAAATTTGCCCATTATGGACAGTTCATATAAATTAAATCATCTAATATCTCAACTTTTGTTAGTTGGCTTCTTTCACCTAAGCATAATGTTTACAAGCATCATCCACACTGCAGTGTGTATTAGTATTTCATTCCTTTTATTGGTGAATAATGTTCCACTATATGGATATACCATATTTTTTATCAATATATCAGTTAATGGACATTCTGTTTGTTCCCATTTTTAACCTTTATAAATAATGCTACTATGTGTACAAATTTTTGAATAAATGTATCACGTTACATGTTTTGGGTTTATACCTAAGAATGGAATTTGTGGATCATATGATAATGCTATATTTAACTTTTTAATAAACTTCCAAATGTTTTTTACAGTGACTGCACACATTTGCATTTACACCAGCAATATGTGGGGTTCCAACAGATATGAACACAAATTTTAAAGCAGTCATAATAAAAATGTTTCAACAATAGCTAAAATTCCCTTGAAACAAATGAAAACTTAGAAATTATTGTTTGAAAAAATGAAACATAACAAAGGACAAAATGGACATTCTAGAAGTGAATATAATGAAGAAAGAAAATATTTCCTGATTAGCTTGACAGTAAAGTGGCAATGACAGAATGAAATCAGTAAACTGGAGAATAGAACAATCAAATTATTCAATCTGAAAAGCAAAAAGAAAATAGACTGAAAAAATGAACAAGGCCTAAGGGCTCTGTGATACAATGAAAGATTCAACATTCCTATCATCAAAATCTCACATGAAAATGGAAAAATGAGATTTAAAAAGTTCAAAAATAATTATCTATGGGAGCACCCAAATACATGAAACAGTTAATAACAAACATAAAAGAATTAATCAATAGTAATACAATAATAGCAGGGGAGTATACCACCCCACATACAGCAAAGGACAGATCATCCAACTAAAAAATCAACAAGGAATGACACATTGGGACAGATTGATTTAACAGATATATTTTAACATTCCTATCTTTCAATAGTTACTTGGAATGTAAATGGTCTAAATGCTCCAATCAAAAAACACAAGGTATCAGATTGGATAAAAAAGCAAGACCCATCCATATGCTGTCTATAAAAGACTCATTTTAGACCCAAAGACACCTCCTGATTGAAGTGAGGGGGTGGAAAACCATTTATCATGCAAATGGACATCAAAAGAAAGCTGGGGTAGTAATCCTTATATTGGAAAAATTAGATTTTAAACCAAGGACTGTAATAAGGGATGAAGAGGGACACTATATCATATTTAAGGGGTCTATTCAACAAAAAGATCCAACAATTCTAAATATTTATGCTCCTAACTTGGGAATATCCAATTATATAAACCAATTAATAACAAAATTAAAGAAACACATTGATAATAATACAATTATATAGGGGACTTCAACACCCCACTCACAGGAATGGACAGATTATCTAAGCAGAAAATCAACAAGGAGGGCTTTGAATGACACACTGGACCAGATAGAATTCACAGATATATACAGAGCATTCCATTCTAAAGCAACAGAATACACATTCTTCTGAGTGCACATGGAACATTCTCCAGAATAGAGCACATACTGGGTCACAAATCAGGTCTCAAGAGGTACCAAAAGACTAGAATTATTCCCTGTATATTTTCAGACCACAGTGCTTTGAAATTTGAACTTAATCACAATAAGAAATTTGGAAGGAACTCAAATACTTGAAAGTTAAAGAGAATCCTACTTAAGTATGAATGGGTCAACTAGGAAATTAAAGAAGAATTAAAAAGTTCATGAAAAAAATGAAAATGAAAACAACTGTTCAAACCTTTGGGAGGCAGCAAGGACGGTCCTTGGAGGGAAGTATATAGCACTATGAGTCTTTCTCAAGAAACAAGAAAGGTCTCAAATACACAGCTTAACCCTACACCTAAAGGAGCTGGTGAAAGAACAACACATAAAACCTAAACCCAACAGGAGAAGAGAAATAATAAAGATTAGAGCAGAAATCAATGAAATAGAAACCAAAAGAACAGTAGAACAGATCAACAAACTAGGAGCTGGTTCTCTGAAAGAATTAATAAGATCAATAAACCCCTGGCCAGACATACAAAAAAGAAAAGAGAAAGGATGCAAATAAATAAATTCATGAATGAAAGAGGAGAGATCACGACCAAGGCTGAAGAATTACAAACAATTATAAAAACATATTCTGAGCAACTATATGCCAACAAATTAGGCAATCTGGAAGGAATGGCTGTATTCCTAGAGACATATAAACTACCAAGACTGAAACAGGAAAAAAATAGAAAACCTGAACAGACCCATAACCAGCAAGGAAATTGAAGGAGTAATCAAAAATCTCCCAACAAACAAGTGTCCAGGGTTGGATGGCTTCCCAGGGAATTCTCCCAAACATTTAAAGAAGAACTAATACCTATTTTCTGAAACTGTATTAAAAAATAGAAATGGTGAGATGGCTGTGTGGCTTAGTCTGTTAAGCACCTGCCTTCAGCTCAGGTCATGATCCCAGGGTCCTGGAATCAAGTCCCACATTGGGCTCCTTGCTCGGCGGGGGCCTGCTTCTCTCTCTGCCAGCCATCCGCCTGCTGTGCTCTCTCTCTCTGACAAATAAATAAATAAAATCTTTAAAATAAAATAAAATAAAATAAAAAACAAATAGAAATGCAAGAAAACTTCCAAACTCATTCTATGAGACCAGCATTACCTTGATCCCAAAACCAGACAAAGACCCCACCAAAAAAGAAAATTACAGACGAATATCCCTGATGAACATTGATGCCAAAATTCTCACCAAGATACTAGCCAATAGGATCCAACAGTATATTAAAAGGATTATTCACCACGACCAAGTGGGACTTATTCCTGGGCTGCAAGAGTGGTTCAGCATTTGCAAATCAATCAATGCGATACATCACATTAATAAAAGAAAGGACAAGAACCATATGATCCTCTCAATGGCTGCAGAAAAAGCATTTGACAAAATACAGCATCCTTTCTTGATTAAAACTCTCCACAGTGTAGGGATAGAGGATCATACCTCAATATCATAAAGTTATCTATGAAAAGCCCACAGGTAATGTTATCTTTAATGGGGAAAAACTGAGAGCTTTTCCCCTAAGGTCAGGAACATGACAGGGATGTCCACTCTTACCACTGTTGTTGAACACAGTACTAGATATCCTAGCCTCAGTGATCAGACAACAAAAAGTAATAAAAGGCATTCAAATTGGCGAAGAAGAATTCACTCTGTCTCTTTGCAGATGACAGGATCCTTTATGTGGAAAATCCAAAAGACTCCACCCCAATATTGCTAGAACTCATACAGCAATTCAGCAACATGGCAAGATATAAAATCTATGTGCAGAAATCGGTTGTATTTATATACATTATCAACGAGACAGAAGAAACTGAAATTAAGGAATTGATCCCATTTACAATTGCACCAAAAACCATAAGATACGTAGGAATTAACCTAACCAAAGAGGTAAAAGATCTGTTCTCTAAAAACTACAGTACAGGGGCACCTGGGTGGCTCAGTCAGTTAAGTGGCTGTCTTCACTCAGGTAATGATCCCAGGGTCCTGGGATCAAGCCCTGCATTGGGCTCCCTGCTCAGCAGAGAGCCTGCTTCTCCCTCTCCATCTGCCTGCCACTCTGCCTACTTGTGCTCTCTCTCTCTCTCTGTTCAGTAAATAAATAAAAATCTTAAAAAAAAATAAAAACTACAGAACACTTATGAAAAAAATTAAGACACAAAGAAATGGAAAAACATACCATGTGTATTTACTGGAAGAATAAATTTTGATAAAATGTCTATGCTACCCAGAGCAATCTACACATTGAATGCAATCCCTATCAAAATACCATGGACATTTTTCACAGAGCTCGAACAAATAATCCTAAAATTTGTGTGGAAACAGAAAAGACCCCAAACACCCAGAGGAATGTTGAAAAAGAAAACCAAAGCTGGTGGCATTACCAAGCCGGGTTTCAAGCCACATTACAAAGCTGTAATCATCAAGATGGTATGGTATTGGCACAAAAACAGACACATAGATCAATGGAACAGAATAGAGAGCCCAGAAATAGACCCTCAACTCTATGGTCAACTAATCTTTGACAAAGCATAAAGAATATCCAATGGAAAAAAAGACAGTCTTTTCAACAAATGGTGTTAGAAAAATTGGACAACCACATGTAGAAGAATGAAATGACCAATTAGGGGCATCTGGGTGGTTCTGTCCATTAAGTGTCTGCCTTTGGCTCAGGTCATGGTCCCAGGGTCCTGGGATCAAGCCCCACATCGTCTCCCTGCTCAGTGTGGAGCCTGATTCTCCCTCTCCCTCTGCCTACTGCTCCCCCTGCTTGTTCTCTCTCTCTCTGTCAAGTAAATAAACAAAATCTTAAAAAAAAGAGAAACTGGACAGTTTTCTTACACCATACACAAAGATAAACTCAAAATGGATGAAAAACCTAAATGTGAGACAGGAATCCATCAAAAGCCTAGAGAAGAACATGGGCAGCAACATCTTTGACCTTAGTCACAGCAACTTCTTGCTAGACACTTCTCCAAAGGCAAGGGAAACAAAAGCAAAAATGAACTATTGGGACTTCATCAAGATAAAAAGCTTCTGCACAGCAAAAGAAACAGTCAACAAAAACTAAAAGGCAACCTACAGAATGGGGGAAGATATTTGCAAACGTCTTATCAGATAAAGGGCTAGTATCCAAAATCTATAAAGAAGTTATCAAACTCCACATCCAAAAACAATCCAGTCAAGAAATGGGCAGAAGGCATGAACAGACATTTCTTCAAAGAAGACATACAGATGGTCGACAGACATATGAAAAAATGCTCCACGTCACTTGGCATCAGGGAAATACAAATCAAAACCACAATGAGATACCACCTCACACCAGTCAGAATGACTAAAATGAACAAGACGGGAAACAACAAATGTTGGTGAGGATGTGGGGAAAGGGGAACGCTCTTATACTGTTGGTACAAATGCAAGCTGGTATAGCCACTTTGGAAAAGAGTATGGAGGTTCCTCAAGAAGTTAAAAATAGAGCTACCCTATGACCCAGCAATTGCACTACTAGCTAGTTACCCCAAAGATACAAATGTAATGATCCGAAGGAGCATATGTACCCCAATGTTTATAGCAGCAATGTACCCAATAGACAAACTATGAACCTAGATGTTCATTGACAGATGAATGGACAAATAAGATGTGGTATGTATATACATATATATGTGTGTGTGTGTGTGTGTGTGTGTGAGTGTGTGTGTGTGTGTGTGTGTGTGTGTGTGTGTGTGTGTGTGTGTCTGTATAATGGAATATTACTCAGGCATCAGAAAGAATGAATACTTACCATTTACATTGACATGGATGGAATTGGAGGGTATTATGCTGAGTGAAATATGTCAATCAAAGGAAGACAATTATCATATCATTTCACTCATATGTGGAATACAAGGAATAGCACAGAGGATCATAGGGGAAGGGAGGGAAAACTGGATGGGAAGTGATCAGAGGGGAGACAAACCATGAGAGACTCTTAACTATAGGAAACAAACAGGGTTGCTGGAGGGGAGGCGGTTGGGAAATAGGTTAAATGGGTGATGGGCATTAAGGAGGGCACATGATGTGATAAGCACAGGATTTTATATCCAACATATGAACTGTTGAACTTCTACATCTGAAAGTAATGATGTTGGCTAATTGAATTTAAATAAAAAAGAGAAAACACCTTTAAAAACAGGTCAATAGAAATAGTGCATACCTATATAGGAAAATATCTGAGTAAGAGTCAATTTCTACTGTGTTCGTGAGGATGTGGACCATCTTTCAAGTGCTGAGGAAAGTTCTTGGAAACCATGAATTCTATATCTGGAAAAACTATTCTTTAGGAATGAAGGAGGAATAATAATATTCTCATTTGAAGGTAAACAAAGAGAATTTGTCAGTAGCAGACTTATTCTTAAAGAATAGCTAAATTGTTTTCTGAAATAGAATGGAAATAATAACAGAAAACTTAAACCTTCAGAAAGGTAGGAAGAACATCAGAATGGAAAAAATGGGATAATTATAATGGAATATTATTCTTATGAATTTCTTAAGTCATATTTAAGAATTAAAGTAAAAATTATGATAATATTGTCATGAAGCCCAATGCACATAAAAGAAATATGTGCAACAATTACATTTTTTAAATGAAGACGGCAGCAGTACCTAAATGGAAGAAAGACTTCAATACCTTACTCAAAGTGGTAAAAACATTGATAATAGTAGACTGTGATAAGTTATGTATATATTTTTTAATTCTTAGGAAAAAAACTGAAAATTTTAGAAAATAAAATATGTTCGATAACATCATAAGTAAAACATTATGGAATCATCTATATGTTCCAGTAATCCACAGAAAGGCAAGAAAAGCAGAAAAAAGAAATGGGAGAGAAGAAAGAAACTCTAAATAAATAATAATACGGCAGACCAAATTGAAAACATTTAATAATTACATTAAATATAAATAGTGTAGGGGGATACCAGAAGATGGCAGCATAGGACGATCCTAGGGCCACCTCTTCCTACAGACACACCAAAGATACAACTAAATTTAGAGCAATTCTCTCCACAAATTATTTGAAGACTAGCAGAACAATTCTTCCACAAAGGAGGACAGGAAAAAAAATAGAAAAAGACAAAAGCTGTACCAGGACTGGTAGAAGGGGCAGAGAGGTAGTCTTGCTAGGACACTCATGACTGATGCAGAGACCTAGAGGGATATAAAAAATGCACAGCTCCTTTCTGAGAAGCAAGAGGGTTGAGTCAAATCAACCCAGCCCATGTGACCTGAACTGGAAATTTAACCCCTGCCCCAAATGACTGGCTTTGAAAACCAGTGGGGTTAACACCTGGGAGAACTGGAGGGATGCAAGAAACCAAAACTGCATTCTTGAAGGGCTTGCACATAAACTCATTTGTACCAAAACAAATCCAAAACAGGCAGTACCTTGAGAAGCACCAGGCTATGTGTATGGGAGATTCATTGACTAGTCTTAGGGAGTATACCAGAGGGGCAGGAGTCTGTTGGAGATCTCACTAGGGACAAAGGCACTGACAGGTGCCATTTTTTGCTTTCCTTCTTCCTCACTAGCCTGGTGCTGGGAGGCACCACTTTTGGTGCTCTCAATCTTCCTTGCTAGTGCTGCTTACCCCGCCTGTACATTCCCTGCAGCCTGTCCCACCAGACTCGGCCCAGTTCTTGTCCACTGTGCCCCCAGCTCATCAGATCTGGCAAGCAGGATTACCCTGGCGAAGTGCAACTCCATCACAACCCCTACCTTGCCAAAGTCAAAGGCAGGCTTGCCCTGACTTAGCACTCATTCACTGAGGTCCCTGTCTTGCCAGATCTGGCAGGTGGGCTTGTCCCAAGCTGGTGTTTCTCACCAGAGACATTGCCCCACCAGACACCAGCAGGTAGGCTCACCCAGTCTTGGTGCTTGTTCACTGCAATACACACTCTGAGAGACCAAGTGGATAGGTTTGTCCCAGCCTGGCAATCATCCACCATGGTCCTATCACTCCAGACAAACCTGACAAAGGGGACACTCCTTGAACACCTGGCACTGCTAGCTGGGGAACTTACATTTCTGGTCCCCATGGGACTGAAAAAAAAATCAGCAAGACAGAAAATGGAAGTCTACTACTCCCAGGACACTGCACAGACAACAGACTGAAACACAACTCCAGATTTCCAGCAAACACCCCTTCAAGGCAGGGAGAGACAGCTTCATCACCCAATACACAGGAACAAATACAGAAAGGAAAAAGGAGACAGAGAGATATGTTCCAAATGAAAGAACAAGACAAAACCTCAGAAAAAGACAATGAAAGCAGTCTATCTGATAAAGTGTTCAAAGTAATAAAAATGCTTACTGAACGTTGGAGAAGAAAGAATAAGCACAGTGAGTTTTTCAAGAAGGATGTAGAAAATATGAGAAAGTTCCAACAGGAGTTACAGAGCTGAAGAATAAAATATCTGAACTGAAAAATACACAAGAGGGGTTCAATAGCAGACTGGATGAATCAGAAGAACAAATCAGTGATCGGGGAAACAAAGCAATGGAAATGAATCAGAGCAGGAAAAAAGTGAACATTTGGGACTTTTGGGATAACATTAAGTGACATAATAAGAATCATAGAGGTCCCAGAAAAAGAGTGAAAGAGCCAGAAAAATTATTTGAAGAAATAATAGCTGAAAACTTTCCTAATTGGGAAAGGAAACAGACATCCAGTTCCAGGGATCCCAATGAGTCCCAAATAAAATGAAGTCGAAGAGATCCACATCAAAACACAATCTAATTGAAATGTCAAAATTTCATAAATAAAGGATCTTAAAAACGAGAGAAAAACAATTTATGTACAAGGGAAACCCCATAAAGCTCTGAGCAGATTACTCAGCAGATATTTTGCAGGACAAAAGAAAGGGGCATAACATATTCAAAGTGCTGAAAGGAAAAAACAAAAAACAAAACTTCCAACAAAGAATTCTCATTGAAAGAGAGATCAATGATTTTCCAGTTAAGCTAAAGCTGAAGGAATTCATTAGCAATAAACAGCCTTATAAGCAATGTTAAAGGGACATATCTGAGCTGAAAAGAAATGGCACTAATTACTAACAAATATGCAAAAGTGAAAACCTCACTGGAACATGTAAATATATACAGGCATAACTTGTTTTATTGCTCTTCACTTTATTGTATTTTACATATACTGCATTTTCTACAAATTGAAGGTTTGTGGCAACCCTGAATCAAGCAAGTTTATCAGTACCATTTTTCTAGGAGCATTTGTTCACTTAATATCTCTGTGTCACATTTTGGTAATTATTGCAATATTTCAAACTCTATCATTATTACTTGATTTTTATATAGTTGTCTGTAATCAGTAATGTATGATGTCAATATTGTAATTATTTGGGGATGCCATGAAACTTCCATATCAAATTTAGTTGATAATTGTGTATGTTTTGACTGCTCTACCAATGGACCATTCCCCCATATCTTTTCCTCTCTTTAGGCTTCCCTATTTCCTGAGAACAACAATATTAAAACAAGGTTAACTAATAATCCTACAATGGCCCCAAAGTCTTCAAGTGAAAGGAAAAGCTCTCTCACTTTAAATCAAAAGCTAGAAATGATAGGTAAAATAGGGTGAAAGTTAGGTCTCTTCCACTAAACAAATTTTGAAAACAAAGAAAAAATTCTTAAAGTAAATTCAACGTAATACTCCAGTGAACACACAAATGATAACAAAGTCAAATATCCTTATTGCTAAATATGGAGAAAGTTTTATTGGTCTGAATATAAGCTCAAACCTGCCAAAAATTCCCTTAAGCCAAGTCCTAATCCAGAGCAAGGCCCTAACTCTCTTTAATTCTGTGAAGGGTTAGAGAGGTGAGGAAGCTGCATATGAAAAATATGAAGCTAGCATAATTGGTTCATGAGGTTTAAGGAAACAAGCCATCTCCGTATCAAAAATGCAAGGTGAAGCAGCAAGTGCTGATGTGGAAGATGCAGCAAATTATCCAGATGATCTAGCCAAGATGATTAATAAAGGTGGCTACACTAAATAAATGATGTTTCACCATATACAAAGTAGCTTTCTATTAGAAGATGCCATCTAAAAATTTCGTAGCTAGAGAGGAGAAGTCAATGCCTTGCCTCAAAGTTTCAAAGGACAGCTGACTCTCTTGTTAAAAGCTAATGCAGCTGGTGACTTTAAGTTGAAGCCAATGCTGATTTACCATTCTGAAAATCCTGGGACCTTTAAGAATTATGCTAAATCTACTCTGCCTGTGCTCTATAAATGTAACAAGAAAGCCTGCATGATAGTGCATCTGTTTACAATATAGTTATCTGAATATTTTAAGCCCACAGTTGAGACATGCTGCTTGGAGAAAAAAAAAAGATTCCTTTCAAGATATTACTGCTCGTGGAGGGCTAGGGATCTTTAGGAGGTTTCTCTAATAATGAAAGACCTGGTGGGTACCATTTCTCTTTCCTAACCCCTGCACCCCCAGCCTAGATACCCAGAAACCAGCACAAACACTAGCCACACAGCCTGCTAACAGCATGCACCCCACCCATGTGTTCTCCTACAACCCACCCCATCCATCCAGCCCCACTTGGCACAAGTTTCTCCAAAGTAACTCCAGCCAGGTCTCATCCTGCAAGTAGCCCCAGTAGGGACCAAAGACAGGCACATACCTTGTTAACACCATATGCCTTGCCTTCACATTCTCCTGTAGGTTTGCTCCATCCAACCTGCCCCACAAGGCAAAAGTCCCTCCAAAGGGGTCCCTGATGCATCTCATTCTGCAAGCAGCTGCAAAAGTGACGAGCACCACTCCAAAGTGACACTTGACAGGGGGAAAAGAGAAAATAACCACACAAACAAGCTTGAATGCAGCCCCAATAATGGACAGTGGACAGACATCTGATCTACCTGCAAACCCCACCCACCAAAGAAACCTCACAGTAGGCAGCACAAGGAAAGAGCTCTGTAGTTTGGGGGTCACTATAACACCAACAAATGGATTGGGGGCAGGCACCTGTTTGGACTACAAGCCTGACACAGCAAAAAAAAAAAAAAAAAGAAAAGAAAAAGCCTTTCAGGGGACAATGCAGAAAGAGCACACTGCAGTGTGGTGTAACCATGGCCCAAGCAAGTGGGCTGAGTGCAGGCATCTTCTTTGACCCAACTTTAAGTCCAAGGTGGGTCCACACTGGCCTCTTAACAGCACAGGAAATAAACAATGCCAGCAACAAACAAAGGGGGCCATTGCAGCAGACTGGGCTGAAGGCAAACATAGCTCAAGCACAACAGTAGGGCACACTAAACACACATAGGAGACAGCCCTAAAGTGCTTGGTTCTGATGAATAGAGGACATTATACTACAGGGCACTACAGGTATCTTTTTCATAAGGCTCTTACTTTCAAGAGTGGGGGATGTAGCTGACTTTCACAATACATAGAAACACAGAGTGTTAGACAAAATGAGGAGACAGAAGAATATGTCCCAAATGAAAGAAAAGGGTTGAAACCATAGTAAAAGAGCTTAATGAAACAAAGATAAACAATATGCCTGATAGAGATCTCAAAGTAATGGTCATAAAGATATTTATTGGACTTGAGAAAAGAGTTGAGGATCTCAGTGAGACCTTCAACTAAGAGACAGAAAATATAAAGAACCAATCAGAGATGAGGAAATCAATCACATAAATTAAATATACACTAGATGGAATAAAAAATAAACAGGAAAAAAGAAGAACAGATCAGCAAGGTGGAAGACAGTAATGGAAAGCAACCAAGCTGAACAGGAAAGAGAATAATAAAAAACGAGAAAGGGTTCAAGGAAATCAGTGATATCATCAATCATAATAATATTTGCTTTATAGGGATCCCAGAAGGAGAAAACAAGAAAAAGAGAATTTATTTAAATAAATAAGAACTGAAAAATTCATTAATCTGGAGAAGGAAACAGACATCCAGACCCAGGAGGCACAGAGATCCTCCAACAAAACCAACCCAAGAAGGTCCACACCAAGACACATAATGATTGAAATGGCAAAATGTAGTGATAAAGAATTTTAAAAGCAGCCAGAAAAAAGAAAGCCATTACATACAAGGGAAACACCATAAGGCCATCAGTTGATTTTTCAGCAGAAACTTTGTAGGCCAGAGGAAAGGGGCATAATATATTCAAAGTGTTGAAGGAAAAAAATCTGCAACCAAAATACTCTATCTGGCAAGGCTATCATTCAGAATAGAAAGAGAGGTAAAGAGTTTCCCAAACAAAAGTTAAAGGAGTTCATCACCACTAAACCAACTTCGCAAGAAATGTAAAAGGAAGTTCTTTGAGTGGAAAGAAAAGGCCATAATGAGTAGTAAGAAAGTAAGGAATGGAAAAATTTCACAGGTAAATACAAACATAATGAAAGTAGTAGATTAATCACTTATAAAACCAGTATGGAGGTTAAAGCACAAAAGCAATGAAATCAATTATATTTATAAAAATCAGACAAGGGATTCACAAAATAAAAGGATGTAAAATAAGACACCATATACACAAAACGTGAGTGAGGGGAGTAAAAATTTAGTGCTTTTAGAATTGTTTTAAACTTAAGCAACTATCAACTTTATAATATAGACTGCAATATGCATAGGATGTTATATATCAACATAACAATAAACAAAAATAAAAAATCTAAAATAAGTATGCAAAAGAAAAAAGAAAAAAATCTAAGCATATCGCTAAAGAAAGCATCAAACCACAAGGGACAGCAGAGAACTACAGAAAAAAACCATAAAACAAGTAACAAAGTGGCAATAAGTACATACCTATCAATAATTTGAATGTAAAGGGACTAAACACTCCCATCAAAAGACATAGGGTGACTGAATGAATAAAAAAGAAAGATCCATCTACATGTTGCATACAAGAGACACACTTCAGACCTAAAGACACAGAGATTAAAAATGAAGGGATGGAAAAACTATTATCATGGAAATGGAAGTGAAAAGAAAGCTGAATAGCAATGCATATATCAGACAAAATAGACTTTATTATTATTTTATTTTATTTTACTACTTTATTTTATTTTATTTTATTTTATTTTATTTTATTTTATTTTATTTTATTTTATTTTAATGTTATGTTATGTTAGTCACCATACAGTACATCATTAGTTTTTGATGTAGTGTTCCATGATTCATTGTTTGTGTATAACACCCAGTGCTCCATGCAGTACGTGCCCTCCTTAACACCCATCACCAGGCTAACCCATCCTCTCAGCCCCCTCCCCGCTAAAACCCTCAGTTTGTTTCTCAGAGTCCATAGTCTCTCATGGTTCGTCTCCCCCCTCCGATTCCCCCCCTTCATTGTTCCCTTCCTTCTCCTAATGTCCTCCATGCTGTTCCTTATGTTCCACAAATAAGTGAAACCATACGATAATTGACTTTCTCTGCTTGACTTATTTCACTTAGCATAATCTCCTCCAGACCCATCCATGTTGATGTAAAAGTTGGGTATTCATCCTTTCTGATGGCTGAGTAATATTCCACTGTATATATGGACCACATCTTCTTTATCCATTTGTCTGTTGAAGGGCATCTCGGCTCTTTCCACAGTTTGGCTATTGCAGACATTGCTGCTATGAATATTGGGGTGCATATGGCCCTTCTTTTCACTACATCTGTGTCCTTGGGGTAAAACCTCAATAGTGCAATTGCTGGGTGTTGGAGAGGTTGTGGAGAAAGGGGAACCCTCTTACTTATAACTGTTCTGATTAGATCCCTGGCTGTAAGCTCTTCTTGTTCTTTCTTTTGGGATGAATTCTTCCATCTTGATATTTTGCCTAGATTTCTGTCTTTTCTGTGTTAGGAAAACCTGTTATGTTTCTTGCTCCTGAGAGTAATGGCTATAAGAAGAGGTCATATACTGTCCAGGGCCTGGTGCTTTAGGAATTTTTTTGTGCACTCTGCTGTTCTGTTTTGCTTGCCCTTTCCCTCAGGTCAATCTTCTGCAGAGTTGTTCCTTGCCTGCAGTTTGGACCTGGTCCAGTGTGTTGTGAGTTTTTTTCTTTTTTTTCTTTTCTTTTTTTTTTTTTACTATTACTAACATATAATGTATTATTATTTTTCAGGGGTATAGGTCTGTGATTCATCAGTCTTACACAATACACAGTGCTCACAGTGTGTGGTGAGTTTTAACTAGGTGTGTTTTGGTCTGCTTGTTAGAAAAAGATAGGTCCTATTTCCTCTAGAGCTGAAGCTTTGCAGCACTCCATGATCAGTAGACTTGGTGCATGCAGGGAGGTAGTGCTGGTCTTTTGGGTGGAGGGGGAGCCCGCTGTGCTGGTTCTCAGGCAGACGTGCCCTAGGAAAGATGCACCTGCAGGGCACATTGGGGTGGGGCTTGGTGTAAGCAGCTCCTCTGGGAGCGCTGTGTTGCTCACTGAAGCCTGTCCATGCTGCTGGGTAGGGGGAAAATGGCATCACCCAGCTCTCTTGTGCCTGCAGTGGGGAGTTAATGCCAGCCACTCTTCAGGAAACCCTCACAGAAGAGTGAACAGTCTCTCCTTTTATGTCAGAACCCGTCTTCACCCCGTGTCTGAACTGTCTGCCTGCCCGGTGGCACAGTGTTCCTGCATTTTATCTCAGGCGCATGACAGTGTTTCAGAACTCCAAATTTTAGGGACCTGGCATGGTGCAGACCCATGCTGATCTTCTGGGGGAGGGTCTTGCCGCACTGTGGTTGATGCCAATTTGTCCCAGAAAGCAGTTGCATGACCATGCAGGGGCTTGGAATTTATGGTAAAGCACAGAAAAAAACTCACTGCCAGGTTAGCTGCCTTCAGCAGGTGCCTCTGCTGCTATGCTAATTAATGGGGCCTAATTAATGGGACTGCTCAATGGTGCCCGCCTTCTCTTTTGTCCCCTGAGGGGCTGTGTCACCTCTCCCAAATGCACTAAGATGGAGAACTGTCTTTCCCAGTGTGACCCATGGGATCTTCAGACCATGTTGTCTGCTCCCAGGCCTCCACCCTCCTTCTCCACAGGAGCACTGCTAAGCCCACCAGGCATGAACTTGGCAATGATGTAGATTTCTAAAACTTCAGACTTTGAGCTCCCCTGCTTGTAATAACTTGTAATAATCAGCCCCTCTCCTTTTCCCGGTCAATAGTTTTGGGGAAGTGTTTTTCTTGTGCAAGACCCTGCACTCTGCTTTCTCTCTTTCTCTCTCTCCTCTCTCCATGATCAGGGGTCTCTCCCCTCTGCAGCACCTGTGATTCTTTTCTCCCCCAAATCAACTCCCACAGCTCCTACCTTCCACAATGTGGCCTTTTTTCTCCCTCTAGATGTTCACTTTATTCTCTCAGTCCACACATTAATTTCTTGGGTGTTCAGAATGATTTGATATTTATCTAGCTGTGTTTGAAGGATGAGGCAAGCATAGGGTCCCCCTACTACTCCGCCATCCTAACCACCCCCCAACACACACAAAATTGTCTTATTTATTAAAAGTAGAGATAACTTTGAAATCCTCTTCTTTGTTTCTATAGTCTGGGGTTAATAAGTGCTAGACTTTTTTAAAGACTTTATTTTATTTATTTGAGACACACACACAGAGAAAATGAGTGGGGAGAGAGGGGCAGGGGGAGAGGGAGAGGGTGAAGCAGACTCCCCACTGAGCAGGGAGCCCAACATGGGGCTCAATCCCAGGACCCTGGGATCATGACCTGAGCCAAAGGCAGACGCTTAACCAACTGAGCCACCCAGGCACCCCAATAAGTGATAGACTTTTAATCATAAGCTTAATAAAATTGTCAGAGGCAATAATATTTCAAAGTCAGTTGTGTGTCACTCTTTTTTGTTTATGCATATGGCAAAATACATTTTTTACATCTAAATTTTCTTCTCTCTCCTCAAAGAGAGAATATAATTAGCTTTTGCAGTGATAATTGCATATTTGTCAGGAATCAAATCCCTCTCATTTCTTTTCCTTTCCATTTCCTTTCCGTTTCTCTCTCTTGAGAAATTTTAAAGATTAACTGATCAAAAAATCATTCAATTCTTCTGTGTACATTTTAAGAATATCTAGTCTAGATAAACAGTTATTAAAATAGAAAGAAAATTATGGTGAGTGCTGTGAATTGTGTAAGACTGATGAGTCACAGACCTGTACCCTTAAACAAATAATACATTATATGTTAATAAAAAAAACGAAGGAAGAAAACAGAAGGACCGAAGTCCTCAAGAAGCCCATAAAGTGGGGGCTCCTAGAGCTCCAGCAGAGGGATCTGGCTTGGGAGGTAAACTGGAGATGGGTATAGAGTTGAGGGAGATTCTAATTGAGGAAGCTTAAGATGAGGTTTCTGTTCAGAGAAAGGGTGGGGAAGGCCTTGGGAGAGCTTTTAGGAGAGAAGGTAGAGATAAGAAACTGAAAATCCTATCTCAGGGAGATGGAAAGAAGCCTGCTAGACACAGGGTTGTGGACCCCTGTTAAGTGACTGCTTCAGGTGAGGGAGGCTCTGGGAGAGCTGGTTTCAGGATTTAAATGTAACTGTACTGTATATTGTGGTGCATCTTTATGTAATATCTTTCTCTTATTCCCCAAGATTTTTTATTTTCCTTTGGAGAACCTGGACAAATTGGTCTCCACGTTTATCTCTGTGGTGTCTCCACTCCTAGGTTAATTGTATTTTGAGTTTTGTACCTGTTGAATTTCATAAACGTCTCTCATTTTTCTAGGACACTCATTTCTCTCTCAGATATTGTGTAAATGTTCATTTTGTCAAATTGGGTCACCTAAAAAATAAAGATTTAAAGTGAAACTTTAAAAAAATAAAATAGAAAGAAAATTATTAAAATACGGGGTTTATGAAGGGACACTGAAAAGCTTATTTCCATAATAATTTTCTTACTATAGCAATGAGATAATAGGAAAGGCTTTCAAGATAAAAGGAGAGTTCTGTCATAATTCAGATTTTTAAAAAATTAATTTACAATACCAAATTAATGTTAGCACACTATTTCAGTTTGTTAAGGACCAGAGCTAAATTTCTCTTTATTAAAATTTCCTAAATTCCCTACATAAGTTTATGAGTGAAATAACTTTCTACTTTTTTCATAACTTGTTTAAATACAAAATTATATGTGTAAAATAATAATCATCTACAAATGGCTGTTATAATAATGAATATTATATTCACTGACATAACAAATGCTGTAAGTATAATGAATGTTATGTTTTAAAGAATATTTTTACAAAGAATTAATTTTGTGAAATTCTTAAAATGCTTCAAATCATAAAGATTTTTTTGAAAACATAGAATTGTATTTATTTTTTTGAATTGTATTTTTCTTTACTTTTTTTAAAAATTTAAATTCAGTTAATTAACATATAATGTATTATTGGTTTCAGAGGTACAGGTCTGTGATTCATCAGTCTTATATAATACCCAGTGCTCATTACATCACATGCTCTCCTTAGTGTCCATCACCCAGTTACCCCATCCTCCACCCAACCCCCAGCAACCCTCAGCTTGTTTCCTATGATTAAGAGTCACTTATGGTTTGTCTCCCTCTCTGGTTTCATCTTGTTTCATTTTTTCCTTCTTCCCCTATGATCCTCTGCCTTGTTTCTTAAATTCCACATATCAGTGAGATCATATGATAATTATCTTTCTCTGATTGACTTATTTCACTTAGATAATACCCTCCAGTTCTATCCACATCGTTGAAAATCACAAGATTTCATTTTTCTGATGGCTGAGTAATATTCCATTGTGTGTGTGTGTGTGTTTATATATATATATATATATATATATATATATATATATATATATATATATACCACATCTTCTTTATCCATTCATCTGTCGATGGACATCTAGGCTTTTTCCACAGTTTGCCAGAAACATTGGGGTGCAGGTGTCCCTTTGGATCACTACATTTGCATCTTTGGGGTAAATACCCAGTATGCAATTGCTGGGTTGTAGGGTAGCTCTATTTTCAACTTTTTGAGGAACCTCCATACTGTTTTCCAGAGTGACTGTACCAGCTTGCATTCCTACCAACAGTGTAGGAAGGTTCCCCTTCCTCCACATCCTTGCCAACATCTGTCCTTTCCTGCCTTGTCAATTTTAGCCATTCTGACTGATGTGAGGTGGTATCTCATTGTGGTCTTGATTTGTATTTCCCTGATGCTGAGTGATGTGGAGCATTTTTTTCATGTGTCTATGGGCCATTTGTATGTCTTCTTTGGAGAAATGTCTGTTCATGTCTTCTGCCCATTTCTTGGTTGGATTATTTGTTCTTTTGGTGTTGAGTTTAATAAGTTCTTTATAGATTTTGGATACTAACCCTTCATCTCATATGTCATTTGCAAATATCTTCTCCCATTCTGTCAGTTGTCTTTTGGTTCTGAAGACTGTTTCCCTTGCTGTGCAAAAGCTTTTTATCTTGATGAAGTCCCAGTAGTTCATTTTTGCCTTTTTTTCCCTTGCCTTTGGAGACGTGTCTAGCAAGAAGTTGCTGTGGCTGAGGTTGAAGAGGTTGCTGCCTGTGTTCTCCTCCAGGATTTTGATGGTTTCCTGTCTCACTTTAGGTCTTTCATCCATTTTGAGTCTATTTTTGTGTATGGTGTAGGGAAATGGTCCAGTTTCATTCTTCTGCATGTGGTTGTCCAATTTTCCCAACACCATTTGTTGAAGAGACTGTCTTTTTTCAAATGGATGTTCTTTCCTGCTTTGTCAAAGATTACTTGACCATAGAGATGAAGGTCCATTTCTGGGTTCTCTATTCTGTTCCATTGATCTATATGTATATTTTTGTGCCAGTACCATACTGTTTTGATCACTACAGCTTTGTAATACGGCTTGAAATCTGGAACTGTGATGCCTCCAGCTTCGGTTTTCTTTTTCAACATTCCTTTGGCTATTCGGGGGTCTTTTCTGGCTCCATACGAATTTTAGGATTGTTTGTTCCAACTCTGAAAAATGTTGATGGTATTTTGATAGGGAGTGCATTGAATGTGTAGATTGCTCTAGGTAGCATAGACATTTTAACAATATTTGTTCTTCCAATCCATGAGCATGGAATGTTTTTCCATTTCTTTGTGTTTTCCTCAATTTCCTTCATGAGTGTTCTATAGTTTTATGAGTACCAGTTCTTTGTCTCTTTGGTTAGGTTTATTCCTAGGTATCTTAGGGTTTTGGTGCAATTGTAAATGGGATCGACTCCTTAATTTTTTTTCTCCTGTCTCATTGTTAATGTATAGTAATGCAACTGATTTCTGTGCATTGATTTTTATATCTTGCCACTTCGCTGAATTCCTGTATGACTTCTAGCAATTTTGGGGTGGTCTCTTGGGTTTTCCACATAAAGTATCATGTCATCTGCAAAGAGTGAGAGTTTGACTTCTTCTTTGCTGATTAGGATGCCTTTTATTTCTTTTTGTTGGCTGATTGCTGAGGCTAGGACTTCCAGTACTATGTTGAACAGCAGTGGTGATAGAGGACATCTCTGCTGTGTTCCTGACCTTAGGGGAAAAGCTCTCAGTTTTTCCCCATTGGGAAGATATTCACTCTAGGCTTTTCATATAAAGGATATCTTTTCAAGGAATTAATTTTATGAAATTCTTAAAATGCTTCAAATTATAAAGATTTAATGTGTTAACTAAATTGTAATTTTCAAATCTTTAACTTTAAGACTGCAGGCCTAAGTTAAATAATAAGTAATCTTTGAATGCCTGTATAGTTCCTAAAAAATAAAGATACAAAATATGGATTACTAAACAGAATTTTAATGTAATATTATTTCTTAAAATCAATAGATGAACAAAATTTGCAAATGCTTTTGGATTATTATATGTGTATGTTTTTGCTTCCTCAGAGTTGTTAAAATAATATGAAATAGTGCTCATGGAAAAAATAAATAGTTTTGGGCTTTTGACTCCATGGTTTTCTCTTTTATCTAGATAAAGAAAAAGTTGGTTACTTCAATTACACCCAAAGACCCTCAGTTCATACCCACTGGAGCCCTAGCTATCCTGCCAGAGCACCACCAGCATGGACCATTTCATGACAACACAGGCTGTGCCCACTTTAGCTCCAGCCACACCACCAAGGCATCCCCTGTGTGGAGCTCCACAGGACCAATTAGGTTGTGTCTGTTTCCAGCAATATCTATCTAACCACGGTGGCCCTGGTGTGGAATGGCCCAGAACCCCCAGCCTATTCCTGCTATATCTCCTGCTGGCTGCCCAAAGCCACTAGGTAATGCAGTCTCTATAGGGAATTGTCCTACACAGGGCCATGCCTTCAAGACTAGAAGTAGCTGTTCCACCTAATTCATAGAAACAAACACAGCAAGTCAAAGAAAATGAGACAGAGTAATATGCTCGAAATGAAGTCCAAGACAAAACTTTAGAAAAAAAAAACTAAAAGAAACAAAGATAAGCAATCGAACTGATAAAAATTTCAAAGTAATGGTCATAAAATGCACACTGGACTTGAGAGAAGAGGGGTAAATCATTGAGAACTTCAACAAAGAGATAGAAAATATAAAACGGAATAAATCAGAGTTGAAGAACACAATAACTGAAATGAAAAAAACAACAGATTAGAAACAATATTAGGGAAACAACAGCAGATTAGAAGATGCAGAATGAATCAGCGATTTGGAAGACAGAGAAGTAAGAAGCACCTAAGCTGAACAGCAAAAAGAAAAAAATTTAAAATATGGATAGGTTAAGCAACTTTTCGGACAATATCAAGTGTATTAACATTCACATTATATGAGTCCCAGAAGAAGAACAAGAGAGGGAAAGGGGTAAAAACCTTATTTGAAGAAATAATAGCTGAAAAGTTCCCTAAGCTGGGGAAAGAAACAGATATCCAGGTTCAGGAATTACAGAGAGCCCCAAACAAGATGAACCTACATCACGAAACATAATAAATAAAAAGACAGAGATTACAGACAAAGTGAGAATCTTAAAAGCAACAAGAGAAAATTAAATATTTCCATATAAGAGAACCCCATAAAGGCTATCACTGATTTTTCAGCACAAACTGCACTTCAGAAGGAAGTGGCATGATATATTCAAAGTGCTGAAAGGAACAAAACCTACAGCAAAGAATACTCTACCTGACAAAGTTATTTTTCAGAGTTGAAGGACATAAAGAATTTCCCAGACCAACAAAAGTTATTAGAGTTTATCACCACTAACCCAACTTTACAAGAAAAGTTACAGGGAGTTTTTAAGCTGAAAAGAAAAGGCCATAAGTACAAATAAGAAAATTATGAAAGGAAAAAGTTTTATGGACAAAATAAAACATATATAAAAGGTAGTAGATTAAACATTTATAAAGTCAGCATGGAGGTTAAAACACGAAAGTAGTAAATTCAGTTAGATCTACAAAAATTAATCAAAGGGTACAAAAAATAAAAAGAAAAATTATGACATCATTTAGATAAAACATGGATGAAGGAGCAAAAATTCAGTGCTTTTAAAATGCATTCAAATTTAAATGACCATCAAATTAATATAGACTGTTATATACTTAGAATGTTATATATAAACCTGAAGGTAACTACAAACTAAAACCTATAATACATACACAAAAAAGTAAAGAGAAAAGGAATCCAAGCATAACACTAAAAAAATCATTAATTACAAGGGAAAGGAGCAAGGGAAGAAGAAAGAAACAGAAAAGAACTACAAAACAACCAGAAAACAATTAACAAAATGGTAATAAGTACATGCATATCAATAATTACTTTAAATACAAATGGTCTAAAAACACCAATCAAAAGACATAGACTGACTGAATGAATAAAAAGACCCATCTATATGCTGCTCACAAGAGGCTTACTTGAGACTTAAAGACACATAGAAACTGAAAGTAAAGGGATGAAAAAATATATATCATGTAAAGAGAAGCAAAAAAAAAAGTGAGGTAGCTATACTTAGATAAAACAGACTTTAAAATGAAGACTATAACAAGAGACAAAGGACATTGCATGATGATAAAAGGATCAACCCAATAAAAGAATATAACAATTGTAAATATCTATGCACCCAACATAGAAGCACCAAGATATATAAAGCAAATATTAATAAACATAAAGTGGGAAATTAAAAGTAATACAATAATATTAGGAAACTTCATATCAATGGATAGATCATCCAGATAGGATATCAATAAAGAAACAGTGGCTTTGAATGAAGATGATGGACTTAATGGAGACTTTAAAAATGGAAAAGATCAACAAAACCAAGAGCTGGCTCTTTGGAAAAAAAGTGTAAAATTGATAAAACTTTAGCCACAGTCATAAAGAAAAAAAGAGAAAGGACTCATGAAGATAAAATCAGGAATGAAAGAAAAGTTACAACAGATACCACAGATGTATAAAGGATTATAAGAACATACTACAAAAATTATATGCCAACAAATCTGACAACCTAGAAGAAATGGATAAATTTCAAGAAATATACAATGCTCCAAATTGAATCAGGAAGAAATAGAAAATCTGAACAGACTGATTACTAGTAATTGAACTGAATTGGTAATCAATAAATTCCCCCCCAAAAAGTCCAGGATCAAATGGCTTCACAAGTAAATTCTACCAAATACTTAAAGGAGAGTTAATATCTACTCTTCTCAAATTATTCCAAAAAAGAAGAAGATGACGAAAATGAAGGAGAAGGAAGAGGAGGAGGAGGAGAAGAAGAAGATGAAGGCAGGAAGGAATGCTTTCAAAATCTATCCTATGAAGCCAGCATTACCCTAACACCAAAGCCAGGCAGACACTACAAAGAAAAGAAAATTGCAGACCAATATTCCTGATGAACATAGATGCAAAAAACTTCAACAAATACTAGCAAACTGAATTCAAACATACATTAGAAGGATAATTCACCACAATCAAGTGGGATTTATTTCAATAATGCAAGGTGAATATATATGCAAATTAATAATTGTGATAAACCATATTAACAAAATAGAGAATAAAAATACATATGATCATATCAAAAGATGTAGAAAAAGAATTTGACAAAATTAAACATCTATTTGTAATAAAGTCTCTCAACAAAATGCGTATAGAAGAAACATACTTCAACATAATAAAAGGCATATATGACAAACCCACAACTAACATCATAATAGTTAAAAGCTAAATTTTTTTCTTTAAGATCAAGAACAGGACAAAGATGTCCATTCTTAGCACTTTTATTCAACATAGTACTGAAATTCCTAGTCAAAGCAATCAGACAAGAAAAAGAAGTGAGAGACATCCAAATTAGCAAGGCAGAAGTAAAACTTTTACTATTTGAAGATGACATGATACTATATATAGAAAACTCTAAAGACTCTACCAAAAAAATGTATTAGAACTAATAAATGAAGTCAGTAAAATTGTAAGATACAAAATCAATGTACAGAAATCTGTTTCATTTCTACCCGCTACCAATGAAATAGCAGAAAGGGAAATTAATGAAAAAAAGAATCCCATCTATAAGTGTATCAGTAAGAAAAAAATATTCATGAATATATTTAACCAAAGATGTAAAGGACCTACACTTGAAAAACTATGGAATACTAATGAAAGAAATTAGAGATAACACAAATATTGGAAAGATATATCATTCTCATGGATTGGAATAATTATATTGTTAAAATGTCCATACCATCCAAGTAATCTACAGATTAAACTCAATCCCTATCAAAACTCTAATAGAAGTTTTCACAGAACCAGCACAAAAATCCTAAAACTTGCGCGGAACCACAAAAGACCTTGAATAGCCAAGGCAATTTTGAGAATGAAGAAGAAAGATGGAGGTATCACAACACCAGATATCAAACTATACTACAAAGCTGTAATAATCACAACAGTATGATACTGGCAAAAAAAGAGACATATAGATCAATGGGACAAAATTGAAAGCCCAGAAATAAACCCACACTTATATGAACAACTAATCTATGACAAAAGAGGCAAAAATATACAATGGGAAAAAGACAGTCTCTTCAACAAATGGTGCTGGGAAAACTGGATAGCTATGTGCAAAAGAATAAAACTGGACCACATTCTAACACCATAGACAAAAACAAATATATGGTGTTAGTGGACATTTAAAATGGATTAAAGACCTAAATATAAGACCTGAAACCATAAAACTCCCAGAAGGAAACATGGGCAGTAATCTTTTTGATATCAACCTTACCAACATTTTTCTAGATATGTCTTCGAAGGCAAAAGAAACAAAAGCAAAAGTAACCTATTGGGACTACATCAAAATAAAAAGTACAGCAAAAGAAACCATTGACAAAATGGAAATGCAACCTACTGAATGGGAGATGTTTCCAAACGACATATCCAATAAAGGGTTAATATCCAAAATAGGTAAAGTACTTATACAACTCAACACCAAAACAATAATCTGATTAAAAATGGACAGAGGACATGAATAGACATTTTGCTGAAGACATACAGGTAGCCAACAGACACATGAAAATATGCTCAACATCACTAATTGTCAGGGAAATGCAATCAAAACTACAATAAGATATCGCCTTACACCTGTCGAAATGGCTAGAATCAAAAAGACAAGAAGCAACAAGTGTTGGTGAGGATGTAGAGAAAAAGGAACCCTTATGCAGTTGGTGAGAATGTAAACTGCTTTAGCCACTGTGGAAAACATCATGCAGGTTCCTTAAAAATTAAAAAATAAAAACACCATATGATCCAGTAATTCTACTACTGGGTATTTATCCAAAGAAATGAAAACACTAATTCAGGAAAATATATGCATCCCTATGTTTATTGCAGCATTATGTACAATACCCAAGATATGGAAATAACCCAAGTGCCCATTGATGGATAATGGACAAAGATGTGAGATATAGATATAGATGATATAGATATAGATATAGATATATGAAGGAATATTAATTAGCCATAAAAATGAGTTCTTGCCATTTATGACAATATGAGTGGACATAGAGGGTATTATACAAAGTGAAATAAGTGAGACTAAGAAAAACAACATGATTTCACTTATATGTATGATCTAAAAAACAAAGAAATAAAACTCTTAAATAAAGAGAACAAAACAGTGGTTGCCAGAAGGCAGGTGAGTGGGGAGATGGGTGAAATAGATAAAGGGAATTAAGAGGTACAGCTTACAGTTATAGAATAAATAAGTCACAGAGTTGAAAAGTACAGCATAGGAAGTATAGTCAATAGTACTGTAATAACATTGTGCACTGAGAGACAGAGACTACACTTATCATAGTGAGAAATGAGTAATGTACAGAATCAATTTGTTGTACACTTGAAACTAATATAACATTGTATGTTATTTATACTTCAATAAAAATGTATGCACCCTTATGTATATTGAGGCTTTACTTACAATAGCCAAGATATAGAAGCAACTTAAGTGTTCATTGATAAATGAATGGTTAAACAAGATGTGGCATATATACACAATGGAATATTACTCAGCCATAAAAAAGAATAAAATGTCATTTTTTTATGACAACATGGATGGACCTAGAAGGTATTTTGCTAAGTACAGTAAGCCAGACAGAGAAAGAAAAATACCATATGACATCACTGATACGTGGAATCCAAAAAGCTAAACAAGCAAACAAATAAAAACAACAACAAAGAAGAACATACTCATAAATATAGAAAATGAACTATTGGTTACCAGAGGGGATGGGTGTGGGGTAAATGCAAAATAGGTAAAAGTAATTAAGAGATATAAACTACCAGTTTTAAATTAAGTCAAGGGAAACCTGGGTAGCTCAGTTGGTTAAGCATCTGACTCTTGATTTTGGCTCAGGTCATGATATCAGAGTCATGAGATTGAGCCCTGTGTGGGGCTCTGTGCTCAGCAGGGAGTTTGTTTCTCTCTCTCTCACAAATAAATAAATAAATCTTAAAAAATAAGTTGTAAGGATGAAGAGTAAGTATAGGGAATATAGTCAATAATATTTATAAAATAATGTATGGTGTGCATTTCATAATGTATATAATTGTTAAATCATTATGTTGTACACCTGAAACTAATATAATATAACAGCAATTATACTTCAATTAAAAAGAAAACTGAAATCATATCAAGTATCTTTTCTAACCATAATGCTATGAAATTAAAAATCAATTATAAGAAAAAAGACTGGGAAAAACACAAATACATATTATTTTTTTCAACTAACATCTTTAAAAATTTTTTTTAATTTAAATTCAATTTCATTACATACAGTGTATTATTACTTTCAGGGGTAGAATTTGGTGATTCATCAGTAGCATATAACATCCAGTGCTCATTTCATCAGGTGCCCTCCTTAATGTCCATCACCCAATTGGCACTTCCCCCCACCCATGTCCCCTCCAGCAACCCTCAGTTTGTTTCCTAGGTGGCTCAGTTGGTTAAGCAACTGCCTTTGGCTCAGGTCATGATCCTGGAGTCTGAGGATCGAGTCCCGCATCGGGCTCCCTGCTTAGCAGGGAGTCTGCTTCTCCCTCTGACCGTCTTCCCTCTCATGCTCTCTCTCTACCATTCCCTCTCTCTCTCAATAAATAAATAAAAATCTTTAAAAAAAAAGAGTCTCTTATGGTTTGCCTCCCTATTTTATCTTTTTTGATTTTTCCTTCCCTTCCCCTATGTTCATTAGTTTTGCTTCTTAAATTCCACATATGTGTGAAATCATATGGTATTTGTCTTTCTCTGACTCACTTATTTCGCTTAGCATAATACCCTCTAGTTTCATTCATGTTGTTGTAATTGGCAAGATTTCATTCTTTTTGATGGGTAATATTCCATTATATCACCTCTTCTTTATCCATTGATCTATCAGTGGACATCTGGGCCCTTTCCATATTTTGGCTAGGTAGACATTACTGCTATAAACATTGGGGTTCATGTGCCCCTTCCAATCACTATGTTTGTATCCTTTAGATAAATACCCAGTAGTGCAATTGCTGGGTCATAGGGTAGCTCTATTTTCAACTTTTTGAGGAACCTCCATACTGTTTTCCAGAGTGGCTGCACTAGTTTGCATTCCCACCAACAGTGTAAGAGTGTTCCTTTTTCCTCATCCTCAGCAACATCTGTTGTTCCCTGAGTTGTTAATTGTAGCCATTCTGACTGATGTGAGGTGGTATTTCATTGTAGTTCTGATTTGGATTTCCCTGATGCCAAGTGATATTGAGAATTTTTTCATGTGTCTGTTGGCCATTTGTACGTCTTCTTTGGGGAAATGTCTGTTCATGTCTTCTGTCCATTTTTTGACTGCATTGTTTGTTTTTTGAGTGTTGAGTTTGATTAAGTTCTTTGTAGATTTTGGATACTAGCCCCTTATCTGTTACGTCATTTGCAAATATCTTCTCCCATTCTGTCGGTTGTCTTTTGGTTTTGTCGACTGTTTCCTTTGCTATGCAAAAGCTTTTTATCTTGATGAAGTCCCAATAGTTCATTTTTGCTTTTGTTTCCTTTGCCTTTGAAGACTTGTCTAGCTAGAAGTTGCTATGGGTGAGGCAAAAGAGTTTGCTGCCTGTGTTCTCCTCTAGGATTTTGATGGTTTCCTATTTCATATTTAGGTCTTTCATCCATTTAGAATTTATTTTTGTGTATGATGTAAGAAAGTGGTCCAGTTCATTTTTCTGCATGTGGCTATCCAGTTTTCCCAACACCATTTGTTGAAGAGACTGTCTTTTTTCCACTGGATATTCTTTCCTGCTTTGTCAAAGATTACTTGACCATAGAGATGAAGGTCCATTTCTGGGTTCTCTATTCTGTTTGACTGATCTATGTGTCTTTTTTTGTGTGTCAGTACCATACTGTCTTGATGATTACAGCTTTGTAATACAGCTTGCAGTCCAGAATTGTGATGCCTCCAGCTTTGATTTTCTTTTTCAACAGTCCTTTGGCTATTTGGGGTCTTTTCTGATTCCATACAAATTTTAGGAGTGTTTGTTCTAGCTCTGTGGAAAGTGTTGGTGGTATTTCAACAGGGATTTCATTAAAAGTGTAGATTGCTTTGGGTGGTATAGACATTTCAACAATGTTTGTCCCTCCAATCCATGAGCATGGGATGCTTTTCCATTTCTTTGTGTCCTCTTCATTTTCTTTCATAAATGTTCTATAGTTTTCAGCATACAGATCTTTTACCTCTTCAGTTAGGTTTATTACTAGGTATCTTATTGTTTTTGGTACAATTGCAAATGGAATCAATGCCTTGATTTGTTTTTCTATTGCTTCATTATTGGTGTATAGAAATACAACAGATTTCTGCATATTGATTTTATATCCTGCAACTTTGCTAAATTCATGTATTAGTTCTAGCAATTTTTTGGTGGAGTCCTTTGGGTTTTCTACATAGAATAAAAGATAAATAATCTTAAAAGAAGCAAGAAAGATACAAAAAGATACCTAAAAGGAAAACCCTATAAGGCCTGTCAGCTGATTTTTCAGCAGAAACTTTGCAAACCAGAGGGACTGGCATGATATATTCAATGTGGGAAAAGGAAAAAAGCTAAAACCAAGAATACTCCACCCAGCAAGGTTATAATCCAGATTTGAAGGAGAGATAACAAGTTTCCAAGACAAACAAAACATAAAGAAGTTTATCACCCCTGAACCATCTTTACAAGAAATGTTAATGTGACTTCTTTAAGTGGAAAAGAAATGCCGTAATTAACCATAAGAAAAATATGAATGAAAAGATGTAAAATATGACAACGTATTCTTAAAACATAGAGAAAGGAGTATAAAAGGAATAGAAGGGGAAAAGAAAAAGGAAGATTTTTGTGTTTGAACTTAAATGGTCATCAAATTAATAGCGACTGCTGTTTATTTAGGTTGTTATATAAGAACATCATGATAACCACAAACCTAAAATCTGTAATAGATGCACATAAAAAAGAGAAAGAAAGGCAAACAAAACACTACAGTTACCCATCAAACATAGAAAAACAAGAGAAGAATAAAGGAACTAAGAAGACTAGAAAAACAACCAGAAAACAAATTTTTTAAATGACAATAAGTACATACCTATCAATAATTACTTTAAATGTAAATGTCCTCAATGTTCGATCAAAAGACATAGAGTGGTGGAATGGATAAAAGAACAAGACCCATCTATACATTGGCTACAAGAGACTCACCTAAGACCTATATACAGACTGAAAGTGATGGGTTGGATTAATCATGCAGTAGAATTGGATAAAAAAAAGTCAGGATAGCAATACTTATATCAGAAAATTCAACTTTAAAACAAACACTAACAAGAGACAAAGAAGGGCATTACATAGTGATAAAAGTATCAATACAATAAGAGAATATAACATTTGTAAATATCTAGGCACCCAACACTGGAGCACCTACATACATAAAACAAATGTTAATGTACAGAAAGAGAGAAATTAATGGTAATACAATAATAGTATGGAATTTTAACTACACTTAAATCAATGGATAAACCATCCAGACAAAATCAATAAGGAAACTATGTCTGAATGACATATTGGACTAGATGGACATAATGGATATATACAGAATACTCCATGCAAAATTACAGAATACACATTCTTTACAAGTGCACATAGAACGTTCTCCAGAATACAATTCAAAATTTTCATTTATTTATTTATTTATTTATTTATTTATTTATTTATTTGAGAGAGAGAGAGAGAGCATGAGCAGGGGGAGGAGTAGAGGTGGAGGGATAAGGAGGGGAATGAATTTTGAGCAGACTACACTGGGTGCAGAGCCTGATGCAGGGCTCGATCTCATGACCCTGAGATTAGAACCTGAGCCAAAACGAAGAGTCAGATGCCCAGCCAACTGAGTCACCCAGGCACACCCATTCTCCAGAATAGATCACATAATAGGCCATAAAAGAAGCCTCAATAAATTTAAGAAGACTGAAATAATACCATGGATCTTTGCCAACCACAATGGTATAAAAGTAGAAAAAAAATCACAAGGAAAAAAATCCCCACAAACACAAGGAGACTAAACATGGAGACACTAAACAACAAATGGGTCAATGCATCAATTAAAGAAGGAATTAAAAAAATACATGGAGACAAATTAAAAATAAAATACGTTGGTCCAAAATCCCTGGGACACAGCAAAGGCAGTTGTAAAAGGGAATTATATAGTGATACAGGCCTACCATAAAAAAAAAAAGATAAACCTCAAACAAACAATCTAACTTGACTAGAAAAAGAAGAACAAACAAAGCTGGAGGTGAGTAGAAGAGGGAAATAATAAAGATCAGAGCAGAAATAAATGATATTAAGACTAAAAAAAAAATCAACCATGAGCTGGTTCTTTGAAAAGAAAAAAAATAGACAAACTCTTATCCAACTACATCAAGAAAAAAAGAGAAAGGACCCAAATAAATAAAATAAGAAATGAGGGAGGAGAAATAACAAGTGACACCACAGAAATACAAAGGAATATAAGAGACTACTATGAGTAATTATATGCCAATAAACTGGATAACTTATAAGAAGTGGATAAATTCTTAGAAACGTACAATCTTCCAAAACTGCACTAGGAAGAAATAGAAAATATGAACAGACATATCACAAGAAATGAAATTGAATTGGTAATGAAAAAACTACCAAAAAATGGAAGTCTAGGACCAGATGGATTAACAAGTGAATTTTACTGGACATTTAAAGAAGAGATATTATCTATTATCATTAAACTATTCCAAAAATTAGAAGAAGAAATGTTTCCAAATACATTCTGCTAGTTCAGCATTACCCTCCTATGAAAACCAAAGACATCACATAAAAAGAAAATTACAGGTCAGTAACCCTGATGAACACAGATGCAATAATCATCAACAAAATATTATCAAACCATATACAACAATACATTAAACCATCATTCACCATGATCAGGTGGAGTTTATTTCCAGGATGTAAGGATGATTCAATATTTGCAAATCAATCAACGTGCTACACCACATTAACAAAACAAAGGATAAAAATCATATGACCTTCTCAATAGGTGCAGAAAAAGCATTTGACAAAATACACCATTCATTCATGATAAAAAAATCCTCAGCAAAGTAGGTTTACAGGGACTATACATCAACATAATAAAGGCCATATATGACAAACACACAGCAAACATCATACTCAATAGGGAAAAACAGAGCTTTTCTTCTAAGGTAAGGAACAAGACAAGGATGTCCACTCTTCACTATTTTTATTCAACATAGTACTGGAAGTCGTAGCCACAGCAATCAGACTAGTAGAAGGAAGAAAAGGCATCTACATTGGTAAGGAAGAACTGAAACTTTACTATTGGCACATGACATGATTCTCTATAAGAAACCCTGTAGGCCCCACCAAAAACTGTAAAAGTAATAAATGAATTCAGTAAGGCCACAGGATATAAAATCAATGCATAGAAATCCACTCAATCCACTCATTTCTATACACTAATAATGAAGCAACAGAGAAATTAAGGAAGCAATTCCATTTACAATTATGGCAAAGATAATAAAATACCTAGGAATAAACTTAATCAAGGTGCTGAAATACTTGTACTCTGAAAACTATAAAACATTGATGAAAGGAATTCAGGTGACACAAACAAATGGAAAGATATTTCATGCCCCCCCAAAAGAAAGATATTACATGTTCATGGATTGGAAGGAAAATATTGTTAAAATATCCATACTACCCAAATCAATCTATAGATTTAATTCAATCCCAACCAAAAAATACCAACATCATTTTTTAAATTATTATATTATGTTAATCACCATACATTACATCATTAGTTTTTGATGTAGTGTTCCATGATTCATTGTTTGCATATATACATCATTTTTCACAAAGCTAGAATAAAGTATCCTAAAATTTGTATGGAACCACAAAAGATCAAGAACAGCCAAAACAAACTTGAAAAAGAAAAACAAATCTGGAGGTATCACAATTCCAGAATTCAAGTTATCCTACTAAGCTGTAGTAATACAGACAGTATGGTACTTGCACAAAATAGACACATAGAACAGTAGAATACAAAACCCTGAAACAAACCCACCTGAAACCATAAAAATCCTAGAAGAGAGCACAGGCAGTAATTTCTCTGACATTGGGCATAGGAACGTTTTTCTCGATATGTCTCCTGAGGCAAGGGAAATAGAAGCAAAAATAAACTATTGGGACTGCAGCAAAATAAAAAGCTTCCGCACAGCAAAGGAAACAATCAACAAAACTAAAAGACAACCTACTGAATGGGAAGAAGATATTTGCAAATGACATATCTGATAAAGGGTTAGTATCCAAAATCTATAAAGAACTTATATAACTGAACACCCAAAAAACAAATTATCCAATTAAAAATGGGCAGAAGACATGAACATACATTTCTCCAGACATCCAGATGGCCAAAATTCACGTGAAAAGATGTTCATCATCATTTACCATCAGGGAAATGCAAATCAAAACTACAGTGAGATATCATATCACACCTGTCAGAATGGCTAAAATCAAAATCTCAAGAAACAACAGGTGTTGGCGAAGATGTGGAGAAAAAGGAACACTCGTGAACTGTTGGTGGGAATGCAAACTGGTGCAGCCATTGTGGAAAACTGTATGGAGGTTCCTCAAAGAGTTAAAAGTAGAACTACCTCATGATGTAGCAACAGCACTACTGGGTTATTTATCTGAAGAATACAAGAACACTAATTCAAAGGGATACATGCACCCCTATGTTTATAGCAGCATTATTTACAATAACCAAATTGCTATTTACAATAGCCAAATTACAACAGCTGAATATTATTCAGCTATAAAAAAGAATGAAATAATGTCATTTGAAAGGATGTGGATGGAGCTAGAGAGTATTATGCTAAGCAAAATAAGTCAGTCAGAGAAAGCCAAATACCATATGATTTCACTCATATGTGGAAATTGAGAAACAAAACAAATGATGAAAGGGAAAAAACGAGACAGACAAATGAAGAAACAGACTCTTAATTATAGAGAACAAACTGATGCTTACCAGAGGGTGGGGGTGGGGGAATGGATTAAATAGGTAGTGGGGTTTAAGGAGTGCACTTGTAATGAGCACCAGGTGATGTATGGAATTGTGGAACCACTATATTGTATACCTGATAATAATATAACACTGTATGGTTAACTAACTGGAATTAAAATAAAAATAAACACAAGAAACAACAAATGTTGGCAAGGATGTAAAGAAAAAAGAACTTGTGCACTGTTGGTGGGAATACAAACTGGTGCATCTGCTGCAGAAAACAGTATGGAGTTTCCTCAAAAAATTAAAAATAGAACTTCCCTATGATCCAGTAATTGCACTACTGGGTATTTAACCCATGAATACAAAACACAAAACACAAAACATATATCAAAAGAATATATGTGCTTCTGTGTTTATTGTAGCATTAATTACAATAGCCAAATTATTGAAGAATTCCAGCAAATGCATAAAGAATATGTGATTATATATATATATATATATATATATATATATACACATACACTCATGCACACACACACACACACACACACACACACACACACACACACTGGATTATTATTCGGCCATAAAAAGAATGAAATCTTGCCATTTGCAACTATATGGATGAAGCTAGAAAGTATGATGCTAAACAAAATAAGTCAGAAAAAAAACAAATACCCTATGACTTCACTCACATGTGGAATTTGAGATATTCACGTTTTTAAGTTGCAAAAGGATGTCAGAATATATTGCTAGAAGTCCAGAATAGTGAGTATGGTCCCATCTTTTTCATTCACACTTAGAGTATAAAATATACTATATGTCACATTCACAGACACAACTCCTTTATTTTTCATTTAGCAAAAACTAGAACTACTTCAGAGACCAATAGAATATAAATGGCTGAGACCAAGAGTGTAGCTCAATGTGACTTGGGAGTAGATTTCATGAATGGAAGTGCTGGGAGATAAAAATGAACATGGAAATCCAGGTAGGGACCAATTTGTGAAGGACTTGAAATCTGTGGAATTAGACTAGGGTGTTATTTCAGAGGTAAAATGCTACCATTCAATGTTGGTTTTTTGTTACTAGATGGAGGGTTAGTAGAAGTTTCACATCATGACAAAATATGAGTTGGGTTTCAGGCAAATATATAGCTGTTTTCTTTTGTGACTGGAGAATAAAAATCCTCTCTGAATCTACACCTTGGCAGCACCTGTCTAGACAAAGAACATGGTGCTCTCCTGGGGGAATGGAAAGACCAGACTGGGGGATCCTATCAGATCTGGTCTCAGTTACACCTTTTTTGCAGTTCAAAGTTGGTGCTGCTTTCCACAAGATTCTCCTAATTAGCACACAAACCACATACTTCTATCTTGTAAAACATGCATATTTATTTGTATAAACATTGTTCTCTGCAGCCCAGTTTGGCAAAATCCATGGTCCTGAACTGCCTGGTTTGCTACTGTAAGAGAGCATCTGAAATGTAGAAAATGTCAGAGGTAAGTGGCCTCCACATGTGAAGGTAGTGCTCTCTGAAGAAATTCCTGGGCACAGGATAACTAAATGTAACAGTATTTATTACCATCAAGAATTTAAGGATTTCAATTGTGACGGCAGATGGCAACTTTATGTAATTTTTTTCTCCTTTCCCAATATTTAACCACATAACTTGATGGTTGAGAGCTAGGATTTAGCCCAATTATTTTGGTAGCACTCCCTGAAAATAAAGCAGCTGATCCTTCTTCTTGGTCAAAGTGCTTTGATTATGCTTCCTCAAACACATGACCAACCTCTAAATAACCAGGCCCTATTCTGGTGTTGCCATTCCCACCTTGTGGGGCCCCAACCAATTCTGTTATACTGCTAAATTAGAAAACAGGAAATCCAATTATTCCTGACTCACCATCTGCATCCTCATTTCCCACCCATCCTAGTACACTTTGGCTTTAGCCACTTTGGGTAACCAGCTGTAATGCAAACTTATTTTGTACTTTCACATCTCTGGGTCTTTTCTGATGCTGATCCTTCAGCCTAGAATCCCTTATAGATCCTTTCCATCTTATACATCACTTAGAGCTCAATTCCTCCTTGAGGCATGTGCCCCTATTCCAAGATATCTCAAACTAAGCTGTAATTAATTGCTTGCTTCCTCTGTGTTTATATCATATGTTAATTGACGCTACATTAAAGAAACTATTTCTATCTACTTTATATGAGTCATTTTAAATGAATAGGGTTAAACAAACTCTTTGGCAGATGGTGTCAGAGAAAGTACTTATGCTTGAGACTCTGACAGACTTCGGTTCAAGTCCTGTTCTCTTTCATTTGTTGCTGCCTCATTTTGAACAAGTAAATTCATTTCTCTGACCCAGTTTTCTCATCTGTAAAATGAGGAACATTAAGAGTAGCTACCTCATAGCTAGCATTAAGTGTTTTAATGTGGGGCAAGTGGAAATACCAGAAACTGCCTGGTACATAGTAAATGCTTCATAAGGGTTAGTTCTCATTATTATCACCATTGTTTGAACCTACCCCAGAATGTAAACTCCACACAGGAAAAGATAATCATATGTTTGTCCTCTGATGTGCCCCTAGTACCCAGCACTGTGCCTGGCGTTTCGTATGTATTCAAAAAATGTGTGCTGAGTGTGTGGATAAATTAATGAATTCGTAAAATAATTCTCATTGTTAGTATCCTCCTCTTCCTCTTTGACTCTTCTATTATCTGTTAACGTGGTGCTTTATACCTCACACAAAAACTATCAAGTAGAGGGTCACTGAACATCTCCCATCCCTTGTGCATTTTGCTTTACCTCCGTTTTTTGCCCCCTTTTTTGAATTCTCTGCTCTAACAAGTTTGAATTCAGCAGTAACCACTTCAGCCTAGCCCTGCTGGCAGAGGTAGTACGCAGGAGTCGGGGGCTGGAAGTGGGGCGTGGCCACCATGTCGCAGAACCAGACTGCGCCTGCGTAGGCTGCGGCAAAGCTAAGCACTGAGAGGCTAGCGGTCATTGCTCACTGGTGTTTGTGTAGAAAGATCATTCCTCTCACCAGCTCTCACTCCTGATCCCCGGTCTCTGGCTTAGGACTTGCGCCGAGGTGCCGACATTCCTACCATCCTCTCTCTGACAGATTGCTGACCTCCCAGTTCCTGCTCCTGACTCCTGGAACCATGTCTCTGGTAAGCCAGAATGCGCGCCGCGGAAGCGCAGAGACCACTGCAGATTACATCGACGGCCAGGGTGAGATGCAGGCTAGTAATGCCTCCGGGTCCCCGACCTCCGTGCTAGTTCCCCAGGCCCTCCAGGGCCCTCATGCGCCAATCAACCCCCAGGGTGCCAGCGTTTCCCAGGCTGCGCAGGACCCGAACGACCTCGAGGTCCTAATCGAAGAGCAGTCCCAACGTTTGGAGGCGCTCAGGGTCCACGACCCTCTGGAAGACAGGTCGATTGCTTTGGTGAATTTCATGCGAATGAAAAGCCAAACCGAGGGTTCTATCCAGCAGGCAGAGATGCTGGAGTTCCTCAGAGAATACTCAGATCAGTTCCCTGAGATCCTCAGACGAGCCTCAGCCCACCTGGATCAGGTCTTTGGGTTGAACCTGAGGGTTCTTGATCCCCAGGCTGACATTTACAACCTAATCAGCAAACGGGGTTTCCAGACCACTGATCGGATAGCAGAATCCCTGGATGTGCCAAAGGCAGGTCTCCTGGCCTTGGTCCTAGGCCACATCCTCCTGAATGGTAACCGGGCAAGAGAGGCATCCATTTGGGACCTGCTGTTAAAGGTTGATTTGTTGGGTGATCCCCAGAGGATCAACAACCTTTTTGGGAACACAAGGAACCTGCTCATTACTGACTTTGTGCGCATGCGGTTCTTGGAGTACTGGCCAGTGTATGGCACTAATCCCCTCGAATTTGAGTTCTTGTGGGGCTCTAGAGCCCATAGGGAAATCACAAAGTTGGAAGCCCTGAAGTTTGTGGCAGAAGCCCATGATGAAGAACCCTGGAGCTGGCCAGAAGAATATAACAAGGCCCTGGAAGCTGACAAAGCCAAAGAAAGAAGACAGGCTGCTGGCTTGGAATTCTGGTCAGAGGACACTATGAATGATAAGGCCAATGATTTGGTCCAGTTGGCCATTAATGTCACTGAGGAGTTGCTGCCTATACATCAGGATGAGCTACTGGCTCACACTGGCAAAGAATTTGAGGAAGTGTTCCCAAATATTCTCAGTCGAGCTACTCTAATCCTTGATCTGTTCTATGGGTTCTCTCTGATTGAGGTTGATACCAGTGAGCACATCTACCTCCTTGTCCAGCAACCAGAATCAGAAGAAGAACAAATGATGTTAGACAGCCTGGGGAGACCCACTCAAGAATATGTGATGCCGATTTTGGGTTTGATCTTCCTGATGGGCAACCGTGTCAAAGAGGCCAACATCTGGAACATGCTTCGAAGATTTGGTGTGGATGTAGGAAGAAAGCATGCCATCACCTGCAAGCTTATGAGACAGCGTTACTTGGAATGCAGGCCACTGTCCTACTCTAATCCAGTTGAGTATGAGCTTCTGTGGGGTCCTCGAGCTCACCTGGAAACCACCAAAATGAAAGCCTTGGAGTATATGGCCAGGCTCTATAGAAAGCGACCACAGGACTGGCCAGAGCAATATAGGGAGGCTGTTGAAGATGAGGAAGCCAGAGCCAGATCTGAGGCAACTGCCATGTTCTTCTTTGGCCCCATGTGAAGTCTAGGGAAATATATCACTTTAGTTGTGTGGCGTCAGTTAAAGGGGCCCTGGGGAAATGGGCACTGGGGGCCCAAATCAGAAGTCAGTCGGGGCTGGGGTGGAAAGTACACATTGTGCTTGCTATTTGTGTTCTATTCCTAATAGTATTTCCTCCCTTATAATGTACTCTTGAATTAAGTTTGTGATCAATGTTTATAAATTAAATTGCTCATTTGCCATCCCTGTCTTATTTTAATATAAAAGCTCAGATTGTTGTGTAAAATGTACTGGTAATACTTACATCTTTATGATGTGGAGAATATAAAGTTCTTTAACTGTTTGAAATAATTAGTAAAATGGTGTGGTGCAAAAGTTAAGTAAAAATAGTAACAACACACACAACAAAAACAAAAAATCACTTATCTGTGGATGCCTTCTTTGTGTCTATTCTCGTGTAAGGAAAAAAAAAAGCTGGCATTTACCTGTATTATTTGCTTTGCTCTTCCAAAATGTAGTGGAAAATAAAAGTATAATGAATTAGACCCCTTGCTTAAGCACTCTTTTATTCAATAAATATTTATTAAGCACCTGCCATGCTCTGTGCTGGGAATATAAAGGTGGAGAAGATCCAGTTGAACCCTGGGCTTAAGGGGGAGGGGCCGTGGAAGTAAAGCAGAAGTTGTTTTATTGCTGCTGCAAGATGTATAAGGATAAGCTTATGAGTGCTAGGAGAGGCCACAGGGGTAACTTCCAACTAAACTGTAGGTGCTGGGATGGGACGGTGGAGAAGGTAATGGGGCACAAGAAGGGCTAAGGGAGGGGCAGGGGGTGTCAAGCAAAGGATTAGTGGGGGAGTGGACCAGGTGGTGGTAGGGAATAATGAGGTGGTATGGAGGGCTGAGGACAAGTTGTCTTTTAGTGACTTCTAAGACCTGAGGTTGGGGTGGGGGAGGGAGGGATTGTTTATGAAGTCAGGAGCAATATGTAAAACACCTTTGGCAGGATTCACAGACACTGTTCAGTTCAAAGGGAAAGTGGGAGAGGGAAGCCTGTGGCAGAGATAAGGAAGACCCATATTCTCGAGAGTGGGTCTTGGGAATCAATAACGGTTCTCCTGAAGGTAACTGGTCTTGGATCTTTGGTCAGACCGAACAATCTACCTGGAGCTGTGCCCAGCAACCTTTGCCCAGTGCAGTTTATTTCTGCACCTAAGCTGTTACGGTGAGTGAGTATTTTGGCTCTCTTCATCCTGATCCTTCACGCAGCTTCTAATCCTGCTCACGGCTCTCCCTAAGCTTTCCCTAGAAAGCCTGCAAATAACAATTTCTATAAGGGAGCCCTGGCTCAGTAGTGGATGCTATGTGGAAAGTCACCTATGACGCAGGAGTGGGGGAGGTCCTATCAGTGGTGTAGGTTTTATGTTTCCTCACCCCCTGGCACCCATAAGCTTTCTGTCCTTTCATCCATTTAATCACTAAGGGTTACCCCCAAACCGCCACCTCCTAATAAATGAGAGAAGATTCTCCTCACATTTTCGTCAGCCTCAGGAAGAGAATGACACAACCGTTTTGCCGGGGGAGGGGATGAGAAGAAGGGAGATATACCGTTTTTGGTCCCAAATCCCGCTGCCTGCAGAAGTCAAATTAGAGCTGCCTGCTTGAGAAAGCCACTGCGCATGCGCACTCCGGGGTTGCCCGGGAGATACAACCCCCACCTTGTCTCAGTGATCTCCCCTGTCATAGCATTCCGGGAAAAACTTAACACTAAGGGCAGGATTTCCAGTAATGAGAAAATGCGTAGCTAGAGAGCTTGAGCTAAAGGGGTTCTGGAAAATGGGATGGGGGGTGGAGTTATGAGGCAAGAGAGTATCTAACTCAAAATCTGGGATCTTGAGGTAGGGTCCTGCCTACGTGCTGAGAGCCTCTCTTTTTTTAGCCTCCTTGAACCCTTAATATGTACATGCTTGTGGGGCGGGGGAGAGGGGCAAGCAGATTAACATGCCAAGTTTTTCTTGCTCTGATTTTTTGGATGGTGCAGGTTTCGGGATCCTCGAGAATATCAGCTTTTCTGGGGGTACCAGTAGAGAGAAATTGAGGGGAAGGTGTAGCATCCACACCGACAATAGTGTAAAGCCGCCAACTTCTTTAGTACTAAATTTGTGCTAGGTACTGATGGGTTCTTCACCTCCTTTAGCTTTAATCTTTCCAACAGTTCTCCAAGAAGATTTTAATAGCCTCATTTGACACTGTAGGAAACTGAGGCTTAAATAATATGCCCAAGGTCACACAGCGAGTCAATGAATGTTGGGATTGGAGTCTAAGGCTGCCTTTGGCTATGGTTCACACTCATTCCAGTACACTACATCATAGGCGCCCCCTCCAGCTTGTGCTATGTTTTCACTCGAATTTATTGATTCTCAAGAAATATAAGGAAGGGCTGCATGATATGATGGCAGGGGCAAGACGATAGCCCTCTGGAGGAGGATGAAACTGAGGCTGAAATTTTCCAGGCTCTTAACTTGTTCCATCACTCAGGCTCCATGAGAGCTGTCTAGGTGTATAAAGTGCATTTTTGTCTAATCTCCCTACTCTGTCCTATGAGTCTTCCCCAATTAGCCCTCTTCCTGCAGGCTTCCAGCCTTATCTGCTGGCTTTCACCCAGAGAAACTCAAACATCACCATTTCTGGACCTCTAGAAATGTTTGGCATTGTGTTTTGTAATCCTGAAAGAACAATGACCTGACAGAGTTCATGCTTTGCCAGGGGGAGCTCAGGATGCAAAAACAGAAGTAGGAAATAGCCCCTGTGTCAAAGATGCCACACATAGTTTCCCATAAGTGACAAAGCTGAGACTTGTATGGAGCACATGCCCATGGTGAGGGAAAGGTTGTAGTCTCTCTCTGGCTACAGCCATTCCTTTGAAGGCTATGAAAGGTTGGGGTATTCTCCTTTTTACACACACCAAATTAGAATTAGCACCCCCTAGGATAAATGGTGATGGAAGTGGGTGTCTGGTAAACAAGACTTACAAAGGATGCTGCATGAATTAATTCAAGGTACAATCACTGTTAAGCCTTTAAACACTGAACCAAATATCCTTTTAATCTGTGTGAATTAATTTGGAAAATGGTATAGTCTGAGTTCATTTGCAGACTCTTTGGGCCATCAATACCACAAGTATTGAATTTTGGCCAAGTTAGGGTTTGCAGAATTGGTGTTGGTTAGATATGGGCTCATAATCCTATACCAATCCAATACCATTCAGATTCCCCTTTGATCTTTCCTGGAAAGAAAACTTTGAGAATACATTCATTTTCAGTTGCTGAGGCCCAGGAGTGTCCTCTTCTGGAGAAGATGGGTGGCTAAGGAAGACTTTTCCTGCCTTCTTTCCCTCAGTTTCTGTACACACACTTAAGCCATCACAAATGAACATTACAATTCAAGGAAAAACTGAGCTGGACTGGCACGTGTGGACTTTAAGGCAATTCTCCCAGCCCTAGGATTGCTGCCCATAGACCCTCTGATACCAACCATCTAGACCAGCCTGTAAGTACCCTTTAGGTTCAGACAAGGACCTCACAGTCTCCTACCTTTCTAGTGGGGATTTCCAGACAGTGAGATTTCTCACTCTACATAGTTTCTTTTCCCCCTCAATGAGTACTTGGCAATGTCTTAAGGAATTCTCTGCAGACATGGTTTGAGGCCAGTTGTAAAGAAAGCTGGAAAAGAATTATCAGAGTGGGCCCTAGCTCTCTCAGACATTTCTGTTCTAGGCCTTATATGAATACAATAAGCATATGATAAGGAGGGGGCAGTATATCAGAATGATTATGAACCCTGGATCTGGACAATGATGGCTCTCTCACTTCCTGGCTGTGTGTGACCTTGGGCAAGTTACTCAACATCCCTATCTAAACTACTTAAAGCTATTTTCAAGAAATTGATAGAAAAGCCCAGGGTCACACACTTACTTACTATTTGATGATGTCATAACTATAACCCAGGCCAATTGTATCTTAGTCTAGTGATATTTCAATTCTTCACACTGCTTTTAAGACTACTTGTCAACACCTTGGTAGGTGAGTTCAAATGAATACAGATTTCTTAGAATTACTAGTATTTGTTTTTTTTAATACTTATTTCAAATGAATATTAGCCCCAGGTAGTTATGAATTATAAAGTTTAGCTGCATTAATAACATATTCTTTGCAAACACCCATCCACAAGACACTTTTCTAGGGGCTTCTGTGTGATCTCTTTAAACAGGTCTCAGTGACTATTAGGAATCACCTGCTTTATACGCCACTGAGGGAGTCCCAAACAGTGAGGATTACTTCTCAGATAAAAGGGCAGGTTTAGAGGTGCCTGGGTGGCTCAGTTGGTTAAGCATCTGCCTTCAGCTCAGGTCATGATCCCAGGGTCCTGGAATGGAGCCCCATATCGGGCTCCCTGCTAAGCAAGGAGACTGCTTCTCCCTCTCCCTCTGCTGCTCCCCCTGCTTGTGCTCTTTCTTTCTCTCTCTCAAATAAATAAAATCTTTAAAAAAAAAAGAGGCAGGGTTAGGAAGGGAGTTGGGAGCTCAATCCTAATGTCTGAGCAGCCTTATTTCTTATTTTTTATTTGAGTATTTGATATGCAATGTTACATTAGTTTCAGGTATACAATTTAGTAATTTGACAAGTTTATACATTATACTATGTTCACCACAAGTGTAGTTACCATCTGTCTTGTTACATCCCTATTACAATATCATTGACTGTATTCCTTAGGTTGTGCCTTTTACTCCCGTGACTTACTCATTCCATAGCTGGAGGCTTGCATCTTCATCCAATTTGTCCAACCCCTCCCTCTTTCCACTCTAGCAACCATCAATTTGTTCTCCTGTATTTATAGGTGTGATTCTGCTTTTTGTTTGTTTATTCATTTTTTTGAGATTCCACTTGTGAGTAGTATCCGCCTTTCTCAGTATGACTTATTTCACTGAGCATGATACCCTTTAGGTCCATCCATGTTGTCTCAAATGGCACAATATCATCCTTTTAATGGCTGTGTAATATTTCATTATATATATATATATATATATATATATTCTTTATATCTTCCTCTATTGATGGGCACTTAGGTTACTTACATATCTTGGCTGTTGTAAACAATGCTGCAATAAACATAGGAGTGCATATGTCTTTTCGAATTAGTGTTTTTATTTTCTTTGGGTAAATACCCAGTAGTGAAATTATTAGATCATACAGTATTTCTATTTTTATTAACCTATAATGTATTATTTGTTTCAGAGGTACAGGTCTGTGATTCAACAGTCTTACACAAATCACAGCACTCACCATAGCACATACCCTCCCCAGTGTCCATCACCCAGCCAACCATAGCACATACCCTCCCCAATGTCCATCACCCAGCCACCCCATCCCTCTCACCCCCTCCACTCCAGAAACCCTTTTTTCCTGAGATTAAGAGTCTCTTACGGTTTGTCTTTTTAATTTTTTGACAAATCTCCATATTGTTTTCCACAGTGGCTATACTAATTTACATATCTACCAATAGTGCACAAGGGTTCATTTTTCTCCACATCTTCACCAACACTTGTTATTTCTTGTCACTTTGATTTTAGCCATTCTTACTGTTGTAAGGTGATATGTAATTGTGGTTTTGATTTGCATCTCCCTGATGATGAGTGATGTTGAGCATTTTTTCAAGTGTCTGTTGACGATCTGTCTTCTATGGAAAAATGTCTATTCAGTTTCTCTGCCCACCTTTTAATCGGATTGCTTTTTTAGGTGTTGATAAGTTCTTTATGTATTTTGGATATTAACACCTCATTGGGCAAATCATTTGCAAATATCTTCTCCCATTCAGTAGGTTGTCTTTTTGTTTAGTTGATGATTTCCTTCATTGTGAAAGTTTTTTTTTTTTTTTAATTTTGATGTAGTCCCAATAATTTATTTCTGCTTTTGTTTCCCTTGCCTTAGGAGACATATCTAGAAAAATGTTTCTATGGCCAATGTCAGAGAAATTACTGCCTGTGCTCTCTTCTAAGATTTTTATGGTTTCAGGTCTCATGCTTAGGTCTTTAGTTCATTTTTAGTTTATTTTTGTGTATGGTGTTAGGAAGTGGTCCAGTTTCATTCTTTTACATGTACCTGTCCAGTTTTCCCAGCACCATTCATTGAAGAGACTATCTTTTCCCCATTGTATATTCTTGCCTCCTTTGTCATAGATTGACCATATAATCATAGGTTTATTTCTGGGTTCCCTATTCTGTTCTATTGACCTAGAGTCTATTTTTGTGCCAGTACCATACTGTTTTGATTACTGCAGCTTTGTGTATCTTGAAATCTGGAATTGTGAGACCTCCACTTTGTTCTTTCTTGGGATTACTTTGGCTATTTAGGGTCTTCTGTGGTTCCATACAAATTTTAGGATTATTTGTTATAATTTTGTGAAAATGTTGTTAGTATTTTGATAGGGATTTCATTGAATCTGTAGATTGATTTGGGTAATGTGGACATTTTAACAATATTAATTCCTCCAACCCATGAGCATGGAATGTCTTTCCATTTGTTTGTGTCATCTTTATTTCATCAGTGTTTTATGGTGTTCAGAGTACAGGTCTTGCACTTCTTAGGTATCTTACATTCTTTTGTGGTGAAATTGGAAATGGTGTTGTTTTTAAAAATTTTTTTCTTTCTGAGCAGCCTTATTTCAAACTGCCTTTCATCTTAGAGCATTTGGTTTGGCATGGGCTGGCCAGGGTAGGGTCTTTGTCCTCTGAACGTCCACTTTCCTCAAAATATGTAAGAGAAGTAGCATGGAGAAAAGGAAAACACAAGAATGGTCATTGTTTCTGAAGCTGCCCTCTGTTCTCAAGCCTTTAACCTGCTTGGACCCCAGCTCAGAGAAACTTGCCCGCCAGTGTGAGTGGTGGCAACAGGGTGCCTTGGGATGACCCCAGTGTGGTTTGGTTTTGTTCGGCAAGACAAAGAGGACTGTTGTTGTAGAAGATGTTCATTATTCCAGACAGTGAGGGAGATGCCCTGAGATCCAGCTGTAGAGAACTACTTGCACACAGGACTGCTCTCCTTTCTCTGGATTGGGGGATGGGAGGAGTGCAAGGCCTAGGATGGAAGAAATAAGGAGAGGGAGTTTTGGCACAACTGCTAACCCTTTATATCATGTCTCCTCACACAACTATGGGCATGGACATGTTCATAGTTCCTAACAGGATAGGACAGTAGACAGACATGCTGAGTGAACAGAAGTAAAAGACCAGGTATGACAGGGAACAAACTGGCCCTTGAGATCAATGGCAGCACTCAAGCCTCTTGTTTGCATGGCCTTCACTGCCAAACCTACCCAGGAGTCAGACCCACTTCAGCCCAAACCAAAAGCTGTCCTGGCCTCTGAGATTCATCTACACTGATGGAGTCCTTGGAAGTCAGGCTTGTTAAAAGGCCACTTGCCCGGTTCATTTATTTTTATTTTTAAATATTTATTTATTAAAGAGAGAGAGAGAGAGCACAAGCGGGGGGAGGGGGACAGAGGGAAAGGGAGGACCAGGCTTCCCGCAGAGCAAGGAGCCTGATGCATGGCTTGATCCCAGGACCCTGAGATCATGATCTAAGCCAAAGGCAGAGGCTTAACTGACTGAGCCACCCAGATGTCCCTGCCCAGTTCAGTTTAACAAGCAATTGCTTAACTCCTGTTATATGCTGGCCTAGTTATAGTAGACACTGGGGCACATAGATGAATCAAATGTGGCCCCCACCTTATCTATGTTCTAATTCTCTATTCAGCTTTGAGTCTGTACAACTATATAACTAATCTAATTCCAATGCATAACTTTTTCATCTCTAGAATTTCTAATTGTTTCTTTTTCAAAAAAACCTTGCTTTTTTCAAAATGAGGATGCTGTTATTTTCTTATGGATTCCAGTCCCTTTTTCATCTCCTTAAACATTTTAATCAGTTTTATTTTAAAATTTTCTAATATTTGACTTTTTTTTTGTTAATTCTGCCATTTGTTGGGTTTGCTCAGTATCTAATGGTGGTGAGTTTTCTTTTTTTAAATTTTTTGGGGGGATTTTATTTATTTATTTGACAGAGAGAGAGAGAGAGAGAGAGAGAGAGAGAGAGAGAGAGAGAGCACAAGCAGGGGGAGCAGCAGGCAGAGGGAGAAGCAGGCTGCCTGCTGAGCAGGGAGCCCAATGTGGGACTCGGTCTGGCCCTGGGATCATGACCTGAGCCGTAGGCAGACACTTAATGACTACGCCACCCAGGCGTCCTGGTGGTGAGTTTTCATATGTGCTTTATAACTCATGTCTGTGTGCTAATCTTTAGTAGGCATTACCTTCTAAGAGACTCTCAGGCTGTCTCTGCTGCCAATCTCTCCCGCTTGGGGAGAAAGGACGAAGTTACACGCAGTCTGGTACAGCTGTTCCACTGCAGTCCTTTAAGCACAGACACAATATCTTTCTGAGCTTGGAGGCTCTTTGAGTCTCCTCTGAAGAGAATACCTCCTGCTCCATGGAAGTCTTCTCCTATATATGTCTTTAAGATATTTATCCAAATCTTTGCTGCCTTTTATGATTCAGTGCTCTTATAATTTACTCCTTTTATAAATCTTTAGTGTCATTTCAATGGGATTTGGAAAAAAAAGGAAAAGAGAGATGTAATTCCACATCTTGACCAGAACACAGCATTTATTTTAACAGGTAAAAGTTGAAGTCAACTTAAATTCTCACAGCATATACTTTAGTTTTACTTTTTTTTTTTTATTATGTTAGTCACCATACATCATTAGTTTTTGATGTGTTGATCCACGATCCATTGTTTTCGTATAACACCCAGTGCTCCATGCAGTACATGCCCTCCTTAATACCCATCACCGGGCTAACCCATCCCCCTTCCCCCTCCCCTCTAAAACCCTGTTTGTTTCTCAGAGTCCATAGTCTCTCATGGTTCATCTCTCCCTCCGATTCCCCCCCTTCATTGTTCCCTTCCTTCTCCTAATGTCCTCCAGGCTATTCCTTATGTTCCACAAATAAGTGAAACCATATGATAATTTACTTTTCTCTGCTTGACATATTTCACTGAGCATAATCTCCTCCAGTCCCATCCATGTTGATGTAAAAGTTGGGTATTCATCCTTTCTGATGGCTGAGTCATATTCCACTGTATATATGGACCACATCTTCTTTATCCATTCATCTGCTGAAGGGCATCTCGGCTCTTTCCACAGTTTGGCTATTGCAGACATTACTGCTATGAACATTGGGGTGCATATGGCCCTTCTTTTCACCAGTTAATAGAATTAGGGTCCCTCCTTTCAATGGAACAGTATAAAATATTTGGGAATGATGGAGTAGAGGACTATTAAAGAATGACAAATGATATTCAATACATATTGTTAACTACAAAATGAAAGCTATGAAATAATATAGTCAATATTGTCTTTATGTGCAAATATTGGAAACATATTTTTTAAAATTATGCATAGTGATGTGGTAGACAAATTAACAGTCCCTCAAAGATGTCCATGTCATGATCCCTGAAACTAGTGAATTAGTTACTTTACATGGCAAAAGGGACTTTTCAGATATGATTGGATTAAGGATGTTGAGATAGGGAGATTAGAGATTATCCTGGATTATCCAGATGGACCCAATGTAATCACAATAGTCTTTATAAAAGGGTGGCAGAAGGATCAGAATTAGTGGTAGGGGGTGTGACAAAGGAAGGAAGAGATTGAAGTGACTGAGGAAAAGGTCATGAACCAAGATATGCAGACTGCCTCTAGAAGCTGAAAAATGCAAGGAAATGGATTCTCCCTTCAGAGCCTTGAGAAAGAATTAACCTTGTTGAGACCTTGACTTTAGTCCAGTGAGACTAATTTTGGGCTTCTAACCTCCAGAATTATAAAATAATAATACTACCAAGTTTGTAGTAATTTGTTACAGAAGCAATAGGAAATTAATACAAGTGTTTACCATAAGGTAGAGAAATTTAGAGTAATT